>NC_054538.1:2890987-3023487 GCF_017654505.1 Polyodon spathula | reverse complement strand
CTCTGTGGTGCAAGGGGCTATCAGATATGCCCTTTTTCTGGCTTCACTCAGCTCCTGTCATTCACACTCAGCCACTGAAAGGTTTCTCGGCTATTTCCAGAGAAAAAAAAAAAAAAACTAGAGACCTGTTCTTTACGTCTTTTTGATGATATCAGACAGGGTCTGACATTGGACTGGAAAGGGAAAATTGTAATGTCGACCACAACGGGTTAATGGCCATCCTTGTGCAGACTCAAACTGCTCAGGTTCCAAGACCGAGAGTTGTTTGAACTTGCCAGAACAAAGAGGCGGTGTGGTTCAGTGATTAAAGTCCAGGGACTTGTAACTAGAAGATCATTGGTTCAAATCCCAGCTCTGCCATTGAATGACTCTCTGTGTGACCCTGAGCAAGTCACTTAACCTTCTTGTGCTCCACCCTGTGGATGAGATGTTAAAAAAATTCCTATTGTATGTGACTGCCTGTAATGCACAGTTCACAGCCTACCTCTGTAAAGTGCTTTGTGATGGTGGTCCACTATGAAGATATTATATTATTATTATGAGTAACAATCTCAACATCTATCCTGACTTCTCACTGGACATGCAATGGAAAAGGAGAGAATCACTTTCCAAGATCGCACTCTTTAAGAAAGCCGAGGACAATAAGCACTTTATCTGGGACACTTTTAACGCTGTGTTTCCCTGGAAGAGGACACTTTTATGATCCACTAAAACTAGGACTACATGTACTGTAATTTGAGTTGTCTGTGCGAGATGCTATTTATTTATGTATTTATTTATATAATTCTTATTTTATTAAATGCAATTTATTACATCTTTGTGCCTTCAAACTACGTTTTATTTATTTATTTATTTAAATTTGCTACTAGCAAGTAAGCTGCAAACTACAGGACTTGTTTTAATTTCACAACACAGGACGCTGAACCTAATAATACCACAAGATATTGAGATCAACTGGAACCCTTTATTATTTACAGCTTTCAGTAAAACTGATGCAGTTTTAAGATTCTAATGTATCTCTCCAAAGAGCAGATGCTCTATATGAACTCTTCAAATAATAAATAACAACTTTAATCTGTTTATAAGCAAGGTATTCTTCTTCTTCTTCTTCTTCTTCTCTTCTTCTTCTTTCTTCTTCTTCTTCTTCTTAATAATAATAATAATAATAATAATAATAATAATAATAATAATTTATTCATTTATTTTGTAATTGTGGGTTGACAGGACCACTTGTCTATAAGCATGACAAGACTTCATATGTAAATTGATATGTAAATTAGCTATGTGTAAAGTACTCATGCTGTTTTTGAAGATTAATAGTGAAATTGTGTGAAAATGTTGTTTCCATGAGCAGAACTGGTACATGGGTGAATCTAAGCTGCTCTGATCAAGCAGAATACCTCATGACAAATTAAACAAATAAACTTAAAATGTCCTGGGTGGGACGTGCATATACATCTTCTGATACCTCAAGGGTCATGGCGATTCCTTCTCTTATCTAACCATTGCTGGAGACTTTAATTTCATACTTGATGAACACGTTTATAGGTCCAATGACAGTGCACACCATAATCAAAATTCCTTGTGCCAATTAAAATGATTTTAAAATTAATTAGGTGTTCTGGACTCATGGAGATTACGTAATCCTACTGCAAGAGATGATAGATGATACGTACCCCACCCCCCTTACATAAATCTTTTTCTAGAACAGATTTTTTATTTACATCAAAATCTTTAGTTCAACAAATCATTGAAGCAAAAATAGGAACAATGCACTATCTCAAATCATGCTCCTGTATTTTTAGATTTAAATACAAACAATAATATATGTAAAACACAACGCAGATGCTGTTTTAATAACTCTGTCGTGCATAATGAGGTATTGTGGCAAAGTGGTTTGTAGTGCTCCAGTGTATAGGTGAGTTGAGGTGCTCCAGCAAAGGAAAAACACAAAGTCTACCGGTCAGGTTTCTTTTAATGCCCTTTTTAAACCGGGTTTCAAATAATAAAGCTGGCTCTACCCAGCAATGGGTATTGCCAGTGAAAACTGGACCCAAAATAATAAAGCTGGTTCTACCCAGCAATGGGTATTACCAGCTACAAAACAAAGGGGTTGCTGTCCCGAAATAATAAACACAATAACACGTCTCCAAACTGGGTGCTCTGGTGCAGGTGCGGTGCTCTGAGTGCTGGTGCTCGTGCGCGTTCAGGTCCGGGCTTCTTGCTGCAGCTCCAGCTTCGTATCAGCCGTCTGGTAAAACAAACACAACACTCCTCAATGAACCCACACTTCATTCAAGATTCCGTCCTTGTCTCCTCCCATTAACCACAACAAAGGAGCCGATTACGGCATCACTTCCCCCTAAAGTACCCTAAGCCCCGCCCCCTCTGATAGCTAGTTCAATCACGTCTCCTCCAATTCATGACTGAAACTTTGCTCACCGTACTAGGGCAATGACTCCAGGTACCGTAATGCCGCCCTCTTCCTGAATGGCCGGCTCCCGACTGTCCCTGGGATGAACTGCCCAACCATTCAGTAGGAAGCTCGCAGCTCCTGTTGTACAGTGCCCTCACTGGTCGAGAGGGAGATTTTTGATTCGGATTCATTCGCTCTCCGTCACAGGTATTTATAAGATTTTTTAACAAAGAAGCAAAATATGTTCTTACAATACACACAAGTGATGTATCTTAAAGTGCACATAACAGGATTTATTATGTCCCATACTTCTTATAAGAACAAAATAAGAGATAATCAAAACTATAGATAACTAAATAAAGTAAAATTTCAACTGAACACCCTTATTTCTGAAATAGCAAACTTTAAAATATATAGAATAAAAAGACTATATCACAAAGCATTATTATCCCATAATTTAAGGAAAGTTCAACAAAACAAAATAATGCAACGTAGATGCAACTCTCACCTTTGATCCAAAGGTAAAACATTCTATGAACGTCTTTACTGTGCTCAAAGTCAACGGTCTCCTAAAGAAAACAATTTCAGACCAAGAAATCCTCTCCAGCATTTAATCCTTGCCTTGCAGAAAAACTACACAGTTGAATTGCATCATCTAAGCATAACTTTATTTGCTCCATTACTTAGAGATGTTTAAGATGAAACTCAACAAAACAAATGTTATCAACTTCAATACGACATGCTTTAATAATTCTTCTACCAAAGCCTGACAAAGATCTATTAGAAATATTTAATTACAGACCTATTTTAGTTTTAAATATGGACAAAAAATTCTAACCAAAATAGTTGCTAATAGGTTACAAAAAGTTATTCATGAACTAATCAAAGATTATCAGAAAAGCTTTATCAAAGGAATATATTCTTCTGACAATATTAAACAATTATTACATCTTATGTTTTCTTCCTGGAATAATCCTATACCAGCTCTGGCCCTTTCTCTGAAAAGACATTAAAACCAAGCTGGACCTAGGACAACTGGAATCTGCTAGAGACTGGAAAATGCTGGCAGATGTTGGTCAACGGCTTGTTTTTCCAACTGAGATTGCCACCACTAACCTTCGACCAGATATTTTCTTGTGATCTGGATCAGCAGGCCTTGTTCATATGGTAGAGTTAACAGTACCATAGGAGGATGCTGTGGATGAGATGTATGAGAAGAAGAAATTTTGGTATGCTCATCTAGCTGCTGAAGCAGAACAGCGAGGATGGAGAGTCCGGGTTTACCCACCGGAGGTGGGTTGTCAAGGATTTGTGGCACACTCTACAACCCAGTTATTCAGAGATGTCGGGTTCAGTCGCCAAGAGTTGCGCCGCAGTGTGAAGAATTTATCTGAAGCAGCAGAACTTGCTGTGGTTGAGACAGAAAGATTCTGGCTGGGGATCTCAAGCACAGTTGAAAGAAAGCAACGCTGATGTACGGGTAAGTAAGCTGGGCTGAGTTGAGTGGGGGACAGAGGGGGGTGAAGCTGGGACACCAGAATCCCTGTCGAGCCCTCTTGAGGTGTTGTTAGCTAGTAGACAAAACAAATGGATGGAAGGTGCCCACTTGAAGACCCCAGAGATGTACCCTACTTAGCTCAATACAAACAGGTGTCATGCTGATGCGCTGGGGAGACCGCACTGGGTTGATCCCCGGAGCCAGCATCACAGCTGTTGTGTGTGCTGATGCGCTGGGGAGGCGAAATAAGCTGATCGCTGGAGCCAGCATTACACTTCAGCCATCAACACCAAGCAGAAGAATATCTACATCATCCGATGGAAAACAACGCAAACGGATAGAGATGCAGATGGATCACATTAGTTTACTGTAAAGCTATGTCTTATTTGGTGCTTATCTAAATCCGAATTAAGTGATTAATTTGTTGCTAATCGTCACATGGTCACCTGCATAAAAGCCTTTAGCGCTCTGCAGTCTGGGTGGGTGTTTGGAGGAGCGAGTGAGAGAAGCGTGTAAGAACAATACATTTAATCAGTGAAGGCTACTGCCCAGCCTGATCACAGTAGTATTGTGTTTGTGATTTTTGTTTTTGTTAAACTTTTAGTTTTGCTCTGTGAGCAGTGTTTTTGTTTAAATTTTTATTTTATTTTTGTGTTCTAAATTAAATGGCACTGCAGCATCGTTCGCCCTGCAGTACTGTTTGTTTTCTTCCTGCATTCTGGCCTGACATCACCACTGTGCCATCCCTGTCACTATAGTATTAATTGTTCAATAAACATTATAAATGAGAAATTAATGTAGTGGAAAACAACTGGTACTTGCCTAGAAATACTGCAGCATTTGAGCCTGTAGTCCCTCACAAATGAATATGGAATTATCTATAGTCTCTTCAGCAGCCATTTCCCATCTCCAGTAACCTTATCCTTATCCATATCTTACCCTGCTGCTCCCTCTCAGAAGAAACATCAGACAACTCAGCTTGACATTCTACCAACCCCACTGATACTGCGTAGTGGTGTCAACCCGCACAATCCATTATCTTACTACATACTTAGGTCATCACTGCCCCAAATAACCTTTTAGAAATGCACACTTTTCCATCGGAGACCTAATCTGGACCGTACTTCCTGCCCAGGGGATCTTTAGTCACCCATCTGAAAACCCAATTTGACGGTACTCTAAAAGTGTGTTAACTCTACTGGTGCAGTACTGTATCTCATCTAGTATAACCTAAAGATGCAAATAGAAATCATGTTTTACAGCAAACAAGTCCTGTCATAATGTTAACAACTATGCCTTCCTGTTTTTGTAGATAATGTGAGATTTCAAAAGCTTGATTGTTCTCCTCACAGTGACTTTCATGATACCTTGGAGTAGTTTTCCAGTTAATAACAAGCCTCTAACCTCCAAAGTTAGTTCTGGAAAATAATACTGTATAATACTTTTTTTTTCTAAATAGACTTATGGTAATAATATGGCATTGAGGGTGGTGTCTTGTGCTCTGGAAAACTTTAGTTACTGAAATCAAGTCAGAAACAATGTATGAGAAATGCCATTCTCAAGTCCCAGAGCTGTTTCAATCACCCCTACAGACACTTACCATTAGCTAGCAGTACTAATAATAAAATCATTACTATTTCAAATTTCAGAAAACTGAGAGGAAGACTATCTAGTGTGGCAGGGCAGGAGAAAGGCCCTGCACTTAGTTAGTTGGGGCAGGGCAAAGCCCTGCTTGTAAATAAATGTATTGTTTTGGTTTTAGAACGGGTGAATTTATGCATGTATGTAATTAATGGTTTGCGGAGATGTATTGTGTGATTAAAAAGTGTTGTTTGGAGTTAAAAACACAGGTGAAGGTATTGTGAAATAAATGCATTTGTTTATTGTTGTTTGGTTTGGATGTGATCTGCGAATGTGTCGTCAGCAGCGAATTAATAGAGCTGCTATCGACCGCACAGATAATGGAAACGTGTGCCGAATGTGACCATCTCCAGTTTGATTAATATATTGCTAATCTGGAGATGGTTACATGTATAAAAACCTGCAGCTTTTGTTGTTCGGGGGATAGGTGTTCAAGGAGGAACAACGTGAACGAGCGAGTGAGAGAGAACTGAAAGTGAACAAAACAAAAGTAAAGAGAGGAAACAAACAAGTGCTACGCATGCTGGAAGGACCAGCACGATAGTGTTATAAGATCAGTTAAGGTGACTGCACAGCCTGACCTAAGTCAAATCAGATTATCATTCTCTAAATGTACCGTAAATCTGGTAAAAGATCTACGTATGTCTCTGTAATGCTTTGACTCAGCCTGGAAGCGTGCCTACGTTTTTAATATTTAATATTAAGCACAGACCCATTGTTTTCATTGGGATCCCCTCAACAGTCAGTTGTACTGTTAGAATACTTCCTTATTTGGATATATAACAGGGTGTGTGGGTGGATCACTAAGGACACGGGAGTCAGAGAGTGTGTTTGAGACGCTGCCCAGGCGCACATGGTTTATTTACAATACAGCTGTGGTAATATTCCTTGGTAATCACAAGATTGTTGTCAACAATGCTATCCCCCTGAGGTACTCTGCGTGTTGAAATTTTAATCCATAACACTATGTAACACAATTTTTGTTCCTGGGTGGTAAGTGTTATTATTCCCCACAAACTTTGCTTTTGTGACCAGGACAGTGATATTTCAAAATATCACTATTTCCAATGGGAAAATTGGCAAATGTGTGTCTTTTTGTTCACGTAAAGTCAGGTAAAAAAACATATGAATCCAAATTAACATGTATTTATACTAAAGTAATACAAAGATGACTACAAAAGATTTAGAAGTGAGTAGTTTTTCGAGATTTACAATTATACTGTAAATACACTGCAGGGGTGCCCTTTGTTCACTGACAAACGCTCTCGAGTTCCTGGGTATAGAAGAGGAAGCCCTTTGCTCACTGACAAACGCTTTCAAGTTCCTGGGTATAGAAGAGGAAGCCCTTTTCTCACTGACAAACGCTCTCGAGTTCCTGAGTATAGATGAGGAAGCCCTTTGCTCACTGATAAACACTCTCGAGTTCCTGGGTATAGAAGAGGAAGCCCTTTGCTCACTGACAAACGCTCAAGTTCCTGGGTATAGAAGAGGAAGCCCTTTGCTCACTGACAAACGCTCTCGAGTTTCTGGGTATAGAAAAGGAATCTGGCTTAGTCGTGCGATCAGAGGATGCACACTGAACTTTCAGTTCTCCTGAGCTGTCAGGAATAATTGTAAATTCTCTCTCTCTCTTTCTTTCTATCTCTCTCTCTCTAGATAGACAGATAGATTGATCAGAGAGGCTACCAAGAGCTACAGGCTTTTATGGCCAAGACTGGTTAAAGTGTGCATGTGACAACAATATCCCAAGCACTCCACAAATCTGGCCTGTATGGTAGGGTGGCAAGAAGGAAGCCATTACTCAAGAAAGCCCACCTTGAATTCCGTTTGAAGTATGCAAAAAAAACACTCAGGAGATTCTGTAGCCATGTGGCAAAAAGTTTTGTGGTCTGACAAAACCAAAATGGATCTTTTTGGCCTAAATGCAAAGCGTCATGTTTGGCGCAAACCCTACACAGCGCATCACCCAAAGAACACCATCCCTACTGTGAAGCATGGTGGTGGCAGCATCATGTTATGGGGATCTTTCTCATCGGCAGGGACTGGGGCACTTGTCAAGATAGAAAGGAAAATGAATGGAGCAAAGTACAGAGAAGTACTTGAGGAAAACCTGCTGCCCTCTGCAAGAAAGCTGAAACTGGGACGGAAGTTCACCTTTCAGCATGATGACAACCCAAAACACACAGCCAAAGCTACACTGGAGTGGTTAAGGAACAAAAAAGTAAATGTCCTTGAGTAGCCCAGTCAGAGCCCCGACCTAAATCCAATCAAAAATTTGTGGTATGACTGAAGATTGCTGTCCATCAATGCTCCCCAAGGAACTTGACAGAGCTTGAACAGTTTTGTAAAGAAGAATGGTGAAATATTCCCAAATCAAGGTTTGCAAAATTGGTAGAGACCAATCCAAACAGACTCACTGCTGTAATTGATGCCAAAGGTGCTTCCACCAAGTATTAACTCAGGGGATGGAGACTTATCCAATTATGATCTTTCAGTTTTATATTTTTAATGTACAATTGTTTTCTCAATAAAACCTTTTTTTCCACTTAACAGTGTGGATTATGATGTGTAGATAAGTGGAAAAAATCATTTAAATGCATGAAACTCTGAGACACTGACACAACTAAATGTGAAAAAAGTTCAAGGGAGTGTAGACTTTCTATAGGCACTGTGTATATATATATATATATATATATATATATATATATATATATATATATATATATATATATATATATATATACTGCTTTACTATGCTCAAAATGGTGTTGAAGGGGTCCCCGAGCAGCTCATCTAGTAAACGCACAGCCATGTGGGGTACAGAGTGAGTCATACAGAGCAGGCTAACTTCTAGCCTGTGAGAAGTAGGTCGGTCTTTGGTGGGGACTCCGAAGGAAGCATCGCATTGGCTCTGGTGTGAGTTATCCGCTCTCGAGTTCCTGGATGAAAAAGGATGCTGGCTCGGTCGTGGGATCGGAGGACGGCCACTAAACCGTCTGATCTCTTGAGCTGTGTGGGGAACTACTGCGGTGAAGGGAAAAAGCGATTGGGCTTTCCAAATTGGGAGAAATTGCGCTGGTACTCCATTTTTATCCAATAAATCTATGAAGAAACGTATTGAAAAGGAACATAGTATGATGTTCTACAGAACTGTAGAATAATCTTTCTTCTCATGAGGGAAATTACATTCTACAAGTACACAGCTTAAAAACATGCCGTATGCACAGCCGTCTTTGATTTACAGGAGTATTGCAAAACATATTGAGGGAATTATTTTAATGCTGTTTTAATATTTTTCTTATTTTTTACTTTTTTTATTATTAATGATTACAGCTTTTAAATATTTCAAACACATTTTCTATGCATTTTGTTTTATTTGTGTTTCAATCAAAAGTGAGTCATAACCTTGCCACAAAGTAAAATTACTTCTGACCCTGCTCCAGTAACTGCTAGATTAATTGCAGTTCTTCCACAAATTATACATAATTCGTGTAGCAAATATTAAACCAAGTGTAGTAAAATATGAAGTAATAGGCAGAACCTTCAAAGGTTGCATAAAGGGCATGCAGTGGCTTTAACAGAGCATACTGTAACAAGCATGGCAGTTTCCATGCAGGGCTGTTTTAAACAAAGTCTGTTTTATTTTTCCTAAAAATGGCTCATCTTATTTATCTTTTGATATACTTGTAATTAATTTCTACCTGATTTACTTAGTGTTTGGGAAATGTGCTGCGGATATGCAGTTGCTTTTCTTTTCTTCTTTGAAACCCTTGAGCTGACACCTCTTCTGGCTTCAGTCAAACAATATATAGGGGCAACATATAGACCTCGGCAGAAAGTTCTGTTTTTAATTTGAGTTATTGAAAACATCTCAGCACATTATCCTAATTTGAACGAGAAGGTGCTACAAGTGCGACGTGAAGCTTTGCATTTCACATAACCTCTGTTCAAAGCCATTTTGAAGAACTAAAGGAGACAGTTCTGTAATAAAGCAACCCAAGAGATTCACCCTTTGCAGTCCTATATCGGACCAGGTCCGACATTAAAATGTTTCCTTTCCGGTCCGATATCGGATCCTGTCGGCTATCATCAAAAAGGCATCAATCATAGGTCCCTAGTCAGTTATTCTTCGGAAAAAGCCAAGAAAAGCGTTCAATGGCAGAGAGAAGCAGAGAGAAGCAGGAAAAACAAAAATGGAGGTGGAACTGAGCAATACGCATAGTCCCTTCATCACAGGCTGGAGATGCAGTATTGAGTGTCATGTTGATATGCGGTGCCTTTTAAACCTGTTTTGTTGTGAATAAAATTACTTTTAAACAGCGCTTGTAAAATAAACAGCTTGCGTGAAAATAAATTAGACCTGACACGCCTGACAGGCCCTGAATAAATGAACTGAAAAGGGTTAAAAGATATGAAACTTCTGAAAATGACTACACTTATTTTCCATTTAACAAATGTACATAGTGGAAGGTGCATTTTTTTAGGGCTGCGTGTTGTTTAATTTTAACAGGAAGAAAGGTGGTTCGTTTCAGAACAATGTTAACAAATCTACTGTACTTCAACTGTTGGACACATGGACGAGTTAATCTTTTCCTAGTATTTCAAGACATTTCCTCTCAAAGAAGGTATATACTGAAAGTTTAACATTGATCTGGAAGGAATTATCACTAAATGTGACCTAAGTATGAATGGAAATGATCCTAGGTAAGATTAACTGAAATTATGTTTTAAGCTGTATGGATTCAAACAGTACTGCATCTTTTAATGCTGCTTTATCTGTTTTTCACTTTTTTGGCAGGCATTTCTTTTTATAAACCTCAGAACAACATCAAGCTATGTTATGAGAAACAAATATAAGTCACGAAACATTAATTTGGTCTTGGGAGGTCATTCCATTCTAGGTTTAATAAGTAAGATAAAATAATGATCTACTTTGGGACCTGGAGGGAGGATAAATTGCACCAATTAAACAGGTAAGACTATTGCTGGAACAAGAGTCTCTAATTACTGTGTATTTACATAGGAGTTGTTTAGTAAATACACACATACTTACACGTGATCACAATGCTAAAATGTTCTTAAAGTGTGATTTTTTTTTACACAATATAACCCTAACCCTAACCTTGCCCCTAAGCCCTCTAACCCTTAAACTAACCCTATCCCTAAGTCTTTTTCTGATACAATTGTATACTTACATATATCGTGCAAAAACATTTACATTGTAACTATGCATAATAACATGGTAAGTACACATGTATTTACAAAGTAACTACTATGTAAATACACAGTAATTAGAGACACTTAATGTAAAGTGTTACCACAAAGGCCTGGATTGGAAAAGTGATATTTGGTCATCATTGTGTTAACTGTCCTAGTCTGTTTTTGGGGATGAATTATATTATAAGGGCCAAAATGGTCTTTTATTTTAGACAGCTCCAAATGTGTTTATTTAGATTCCTTTTTCTCCAACATCAGTTTCACATCTGGGGATTGTATATAAAACATTCAGCCATTTTCAAGCAAACAACTAGTACATTATTTTTAATTGATCAATGCAAATAGAAGCCATGCACTCTGCCAGTTCTGCTCCTATCAAGTTCATAGGCACGGCTGAAATGTTTTGAGAGAAACTCAATGTTGACTACTTGCGTGTATCCTCAGCTTCATTAAATCCCCCCACAATAACATTTTGTAATTGTTCAGTGTCTTTTGGGAACAGCTTTGATTGGTTTAATGGATGAAGCATTTTTGAATAATTACTTGTTTTCTTTCTTTTATTATTATTCTGGTCATTCCTCAGTTCCTTTAGTGCATTACCAGAAGCAGACCTGGCTGTCACCATGTTTATGGATTGGGTAAGTCACAGATTCTGTGATAACCCGCCAACCACTATAGACCATATAAAACTTGGTAAATGACCAAGTTTCAGCAGATGTTTTTTTTCCATTGTTAGACTGCAAATGATACTATTGACCCATCAGCCCTCTGAGGAAAATCGAAGATGAACTTTGCAGGCATTGAAGGAAGTTGCAGCCAGCTATACAGTTTAAACATCCAATTATTTTGTTAAGAAAAACACATCACTTATGGTTGGCCATTACTAACACTCTACTGAATATAAATTCTAGCATTCTACTTTTTGGGGGTGTTCAGGTGGCAGGGGATGGGGTGGGGGTTACCACTGGTGACAGGTGGTGGTGGGGGAGGGGTAATTTCAGAGCCACAAGGACCTGCAAGCAATATGTCATCCAGTTATTACATTTCAGGAGATAAACACAAACGGCCCAATATTTAGTAGAATGTATCGATTATTGTAATGCATTATACAATATTTGGCTTCTTTCCTGCTAGCCTTAGTGAGACAAACACCCAGTTGATATTATGGGGAGGGTTATCAGAGATCCTCACTTTAGAGTAGGAGGGACAGCTGTAACAGCAAAGAAATGGATGTTGATCCTAGCATAAGTACTGTTGGCTGACTGGAATAAAAATAACATGACACTTTTTTTGATTTCTACTGTTTCAACACCAGGTTTAAAATGTGTCTGGAAAAATGTAGCTCATGTTTTATTGTATAATGAAAAAAGTATCCATATTATAGGATGCATGTAATGAACATGAGTCGTGGGGAAAGCATTGTGTGTATTCTTGCATTGTGTTTCTCCTCATTGACTTGTACAATTAAACTAACTGCTGGAACTCCAACACTGGCTGGACCTCTTCTTACCCATTAGGTATCTTGAAACGGATCACGGTAACATCAGTTTGCCCAGCAAACCAGACAGGTTCCAACAAGTGAGAACATCACAATTCCTGATAAAGTGCCTCCTTGGACTTAGGTCAAAGAAGGGAGTAAAGTCTAATAGACATAGTTCACCAGAAGCCTGAAGCTCATTGTTTCTATAAAACAATGATTTTGTGCAATGGTGATCATGGGGTTTTAACACTTGTTGATAATATTGTACATTTTTTAGATTGTGTGGATAGTGTAATAAGCAATCACAGTGACAGTCAGCTCTGTTGCTAAACCAGGTCCTGATCTTTAGCAGGGTCAATTCAATAATAAGGAAACTGGTTGGGAAAAAAAAGGAATTGCTTGCGGTGGAATAAACCTTTTGAGATTCCATTGTCTTGTGCCAAGGGCAGCCACACAATAACCTGCAGCTTTCCCTTTTTAACTGCTAATAGTTAAGCGCTCTGCATTGTTTGAGGGCCATGTGAGATGGTAGGTCTCGATCGCTCCAGAAATGAAGTACAAATAAGGTAGTAAAATATCCTTTCCCTTGGAATATTAGGAATAAGAGTGGGCCTGTAAGGGCCCTCCAATGCTTCATAACACCTGCTGTGCCAGGCTGAGTTCAAAGAAACTTTCCTTTGAAGATGCCTTTGAGATTTTTCTTGGCATGGCTTGCTGTAAAGTGTGGGGACTGCATTTTCACAGTATTCCTTTTAACAGTTCTTTTTGTGAAAAGTACCTGAGTAAATGGTTTATCACATGCCCTATCGCCTCTCATTCTTCTACTGTGCATCACACTGCTCCGGATTCCCAACAAGCGCATCTATAATATGTTTGTTACCCAAACAACCATTGCAATACATAAAGAGGAGTTCTGTAATACTACTAAATGCCTTAATACTTTCCCATAAAACAAAATGTTCAGTTGGTGGCTTGTCTATGAGAAAGTGTGCACTAGATAATGCCTTCAAATCATTAGATTATTTGTTGATGGATGAATTTGGCACTAAGACAACTCATTTGGGCTCTCCAGACTCAAAGAGAGAAAAGCAAGCATATGACTCATAGACCCTGAACCAAACTGAAACCAGACAACATCTGCAATGGCACTTGGGCATGTATTTCAGATTTAGCAGGTACAGACTATATCCAGGAGGACAGCTGAAACAAAAAAATAGCTACTGTTTTGCAGCTGGTATTTTAAACTGTTTAAAAGCTGAAAACAATTAAAATGGTATAATTAAGCTAATAAAGTGTTCAATTAAGGGTTCAATTAAGTAATTCAGAGCTCAGTTGGAATGAAAACCAGCAGACACAGGGGTCCCCCAGGACCAGGGTTGGGAAACCCTGGCATAAGTGATGCTGCTGTTAAGGTGAGCTATGTGATTGCTCACAAAGTAGGTGTTTATTCAAAGCCCTTTTCTGATGGAGAGTTCTTCAAGAAATGCTGTTAATAGATGCTGAAATAGTGTGTCCAGAGAAGTGGCAAGCTTTCTGTGTCATGAATATCAACAAATCAAAATGTAATTCCCAACTTAACTTGTTCTCAAGATATCCTCAGTCCAGTCATTTTCATCGATGTTGATGCTCTGGTCCAAGCAGAGGTCCCAGGTATCAGGAAGCAGCACTAACAGTCACTGATTTTGTCTTCAAAACATTATCAAAGCCATTATATGTAACACTGTATTAAAGTTGAAAAATATCCCAAAAGTAAGTAAGGCCTTACTTTACCCTTGGGAATTAACTACAAAACAAAGAAAGCAATATTTTGTGTGTATTTCAAGAAAAAAACAAAGTAGACCTTTTTATTTTATTAAATAATCCCTGCCATTGTTGTGTCTTCTCAATTAATAAAGTGGCCATAGACCATTTTTTTAACAAAGAAATAACATTGGTTTTTAACTTGAATAAACATTTCAAATAAAATAAACATGAAAAAGGGGACATTGTACAACTTTTCTCTTGTTTTGCATTCCACTTAACAATAACTGGGATTGCATCTCGAAGGAAAATTAAATGTTGATTATGGGTCATTTCTTTTACAAGTATGACCTGTATCATATCGCAGACAGAAACGGACCCTGATTGACTTGCT
Source organism: Polyodon spathula (assembly GCF_017654505.1). NCBI lineage: Eukaryota > Metazoa > Chordata > Actinopteri > Acipenseriformes > Polyodontidae > Polyodon > Polyodon spathula. The sequence goes on along the minus strand of NC_054538.1, from coordinate 3,009,101 downwards.
TCTTAAATCTCTCTCTCTCTCTCTCTCTCTCTCTCTCTCTCTCTCTCTCTCTCTCTCTCTCTCTAAAATATAGATCTAATCTATCTATCTATCTATCTATCTATCTATCTGTCTATCTCTCTCTCTCTCTCTCTCTCTCTCTCTCTCTCTCTCTCTCTCTCTCTCTCTCTCTCTCTATCTATATATATATATATATATATATATATATATATATATATATATATCGATAGCGCGCCGCAGCGGCTCTACCAAGATAAATCCTGCACAGTGCCGCGGGCAGGCAAGGATATATCTAATATATTATAGATGCGGACAGGCTCCGCGGCAATATATATATATATATATATATATATATATATATATATATATATATATATATATATATATATATAATCTCAATCTCAACCAGATAAAATAATTTCTGACATTTTTTTGGGCTTTGAATACATGTAAAAAAAAAGTTTGTTCAGATGACATTGCTCTGGGCGCTGGATCCAGCCCGTGGGCCGGTTGTTTGGCACCCGAGGTCTAAAGAATTGGAAATAATGCAAAAACACAACAATGATTTTCCCATAATCATTTCATTTCTTTTTTTGCAGCTATGCAAAAGCAGTGACCACATTTCCTTGACTTTTATTTGTAATATGAAAAGTAACATTTAACCACAGATAAGACCTGCACTGTGTATTACATCATTGCAGTCTTATGGAACAAAACCATTGTCTTTGCATCCTCAAGGCAAGATAGACTGACATTGCATGAGATGCGGTTTAGATTTCTAAAACGGTCAATGCTATTAATACACAGAAATCCACTTTGTTCTTGTTGGATCATGTGTTGATTACATAAGTTGGAAAGTACTGTAGCCATAAAGCAATCACATATTTCGACAGTTTACTGAAGTGAAGTAGATTATTCCTAATGTAATAAACTATTCATAATGGTAACCTTTCATAGTAACACTCTAATACTGTATATTTGCATAATTACAATGTACTTAACATGTACATCTTTTTGCACAATATATATGCAAGTACATAATTGTTTCAGAAAAGAGTTCGGGTTAGGGTTAGAGTTAGGGATAGGGGGTTGTGTTTAGGTTTATAGTAAAGGTTAGAAAGTTTAGTGTTAAGATTACAGTTAGCGTTATGATTAGGGTTGTATCATTCAAAAAAAGACACATTATGTACATTGTAATGATGCACAATAACATTTTTATTCTATTGGCAAGTATCTATTCACATACAGAAGAAAACAATTATTAACTTTAAAATTTATTTTAAAGATATATATATATATATATATATATATATATATATATATATATATATATATATATATATATATATATATATATATATATAGTAAAGTAGCAGGGAGAGGGGCAGATTCCTCCCTGCCTAAAACAGGTGGAAACGCACGTTTTGTTTAATTTCTTGGTGCTGTTTAATTGTTTATTGTTAATTGTTTTAATTACCCCTGCACCTGCTGATTATTGTAAATTAGAGCCAGGTGCAGGGTATTTAAAGAGAGCATCCAGTCTGTTCAGGGCTGCTTGGAGAGAGAAGCAGGAAGGTGTGTGCCCTGTTTCTGAGCAGTCACAATGGGTGTATGTGTGTATTAAGCTTCAAGCAAAGCATTGCAGTAGTTTAAATCATTCTAAAGCTTTCATTTCACTGTCTCCTCTATGGTGAACTATAATCATCAGCCTATTGTACAAAATCTGTAGTCTCACAATCTTTAGATGTGTGTCTGCTTAGAAATCATGTTGATTTTTTTTAACACATCAGACTGACTGGTGCCTGGTACTCTTACACTTTAAATCCCCCTTCAGGTCTTCAAATATGTCTGAGTTCGCTTAGTCACACCTAGTGGTGTGAACACTTCCTGTGTTACCACGTGGAAAGCCAAACAAGAACACTTGTTTTGAGAATGATCTTCATCTCAGTCAACACAGCATAACCACACGTAATCTTTCTTTTCTAAAACAATATAATGCGATGATAGAATAGGATAAGACATTTACGTAGACACACATTTCAGCAAGTAGTTTTGAAGATTACGATTACAAACAAAACAAATTATAGATAGATAGATAGATAGATAGATAGATAGATAGATAGATAGATAGATAGATAGATAGATAGATATTGTCATGGAGGGTATGTCTCAGAAAGAATTATAAGGGCTTTAGGACCTGGGGAATAGGGTTCATGCACTCAATCTTTTAAAAGGGCAAAGTGAAGCCAGAGGACTGATTATTAGTGGGGGATACATATGGTAATTGGTAAAAGCTGATCAGCTGTTACTCATCAAGGTGAAAGAATGTTGGTAATGGGTAATAAAAAGGCCACAGTTTGATGGGAGTTGGAGAGAGCTCAGTTATATGGAGAAGTGAAGGTAAAAACATAAAGATTAAAGAACATTGATTTTGGTTTGGGGTAAACAAGTGGGACCATTATTATCTCATGTGTCTGTGACATGTTTCTAGAATAAACTACAGCGTGCAGAATACAGTGCTGCCTTCACTTGCTAGGAGACAGCTATGCGCGTTGGACGTCTTACCCATTTTGCATAGCATAAACAACACATTATACCAGACGATGGCTAGAAGTAAAGGAAAAGCAAAATAAAGTTCATATACACATTTTCATTCATTAATTTAGTCAAATTGATAGTTATGTGTTTTATTGCTGGGTCTGATTGGACCCCAGGTTAACAGGAAAGTCAGTTTTGAGGGTTAAAATGTTACAGCATTATTCAAATGAATAAGTTAATTGCTTGCAAAAACCCACAGGAAACACAATCCTGATAATTGGACACCTATGTTAAGACGCAGACTTTAAATTGCATCTTGGTTTTCACAGGAGTAAATTCAGTAATAATGAGTCGCAGCTTCCCAGAATGGAATTCTGGGATTGTATGTTTTTTATCACAATTGACTTGACGTTAGTTCACAAAAACACACAACAAATGTCAACTTTTTACCAAACGATCGTTTCATCACATTACAAAAATGTGATTGTGTTATTGTTCATTTTCTTTACCGCTTTATAATAAACGTGCTGGTACTGTTCCAGAGAATGGTAGTTTGAAAACTCTGTCTGTCTGGGAGTGTTTCAAATACCTTTCCAAAGGTTTCATTAGCAAAGGAAAGCGAGTAGCAAGCACCTCACATACAGCTGGAATGGCAGACCATCCTGGAATTTGCAGTAAACACACAAAATGCCAGGTGCCAGTTTATGCATTAATACTTTCCTACCACATCATGAATTAAAATATTTCTGATCTTTCACTACATTCAAAAAATAAATAAACAGGGCTTTGGGAATAACACAAATGAGACATCAGTACAACAAAAACTGGAATAGTGAACAACCGTTTCCAGTATTATTCCTCAATCTTTGTCATCTGAATATATTCCTATGTTAAGACAGATACATTCTCTTCATCTCTATTCCTCAAGCATGACAAGTAGTTAACCAGGGATCAGTATAGTCATAGAGAAATCTACTTGTACAATTGTATCACTTAAACCAATCTTTGTTATTTTGACGTAGGATTCTCTGGGGATCAGCCTTTGAAAGTCTGTCCAGTTCTTTTCCATCCTTGGTGAGGTTTTTATTTATTTGTTAATATTCATAAACTGTCATAACTGTCAAACTGCCCAGTAACAGTTTAATGAGATAACTAACCTTATCACACAATGAGACATTTTGTTTTAATTTAGCACTAGAACCCTGAACATGGTCATTATATAAAGCAATCTGAGCTGGATTCTCAGAGCTGTTTACTCCAAATCACTCCAAATTTTTTCTGAATGAACAAAAATCTGCAATAAAACCACTAAAATGACTTAATGCTTCATCAAGCCCCTAAATGAAAAGTTGTAATTGTTTATCTATGGTTTGGTAACTTTATTGGGTGCAGTTTCCCCTTCTGAAAAAATTGTTATTGATAAAGGAATAAATAGCTTTGAGAATTTAGCCCTTTGTCCCCATGTATGATCATTGACATATTATGACAGTAGCAAGCTTTCACAGGGCTTTACAATAATAAGCTGACCTAAATATGTATCTAAGTTGGCTCATCTTTATACAGTACCTCCAGATCAAAACTTGCTTCATTTATATAAATTAAAACTGAAACACTGTGAAAAGTCAGGTAATTTTGCAAAGCTATTAAATGTTTTTCTAATGAAGGAGCAAATGCTGTATGAAGTAAGAAACAAGTGCACAGATGATACTAGCTTACATCTGATTTTTTTTTTTTTGTGCTTGAACTAAGCAGCCTGGAATACACTGATCTTTTTTGTTCCACTCATGAATATTTTCTACTGCATTAATATCATAAATGTAATGGGCAACATAACAGGGGAGACCTGGACTGGCCATCTGACATATGCATGATGATGCAAGAAGAGGGCAGTAACCCCGGGGAATCCGTCTGCCAGTCATGGCAGTGACATGGAGAGGTAGGGAAGAGGGTGTGTTGGCTTTCCCTCTCTCTGAGTGGCTTAGGCAGGCCTTGGGGGATTGCTCAGCCCATAAGTACTGTGCTTGGTTATGCATTCGGGTGGCCGTGATTGGGAATACCCAGAGACGCTGGCTGAGAACGTCAGACTAAACAAGGACAAGGCAGGAACGCCAGTGGTTGAAGAGAGAACAAAACAGGCAAGCACGGCTGAGGAAGACAACCTGCCTTATACAAATAAACCCAGAAGTAAAATAAATTATTACGTACCTGAGGGGACGCGTATAGAGATACAGGGAACTGTGGCCACCCCAGTGTATAGAGAATAGTCGAGCGTAGGACGGACAGCTGAGCTGACTGGCATAGTGGCAGTGGGGGCACTGCATAAGCATCACTTTTGTTTTGTAGTTTTATTACTGTGTTTTGTTTTCCCTTTTCATTTCGCCTTTGGTTTTCATTATTATTTTTGAGCACCTGTGAGTGCACCTGAGTATACCTGTTTTTGGTAACCCTGTGGTCCTGATTACCTTTGCCGGTATCGAAGCCACAAACAACAGCGCCCTCTGCTGGCTAAAATAAATAAAAAAGGAAATAAATAAAACTGGGCACCTGTGCAGTGTTTTCCAATACCAGTTTTTTTCTCCAGTCTCAGTGAATACCCCCACCCTTCTACAATGACATATTCAGCAACATTTTTGAGTTTTGTAAACCTTTAAAACATATGTTGACACATTAATTACAATGACCACATAATTCCCACTGTCTATTTTGCTGCCTTTAATCCCAGAATATAGCTTTTGTGCTTTTCTTTATAAAAGACACTTTAGGGAGTTCCTCTAATCTGAGTGTGTCACTGTTAGGCATGGCTTCACAATTCAGGATTTTTTTTTCATTAAAAAAACGTCATAATATTTCATTAACCAGCCATTGTATCGGTATGTTTGCTGCATAAAGGCTTCCACTAATTCAAAGTTATTGAAATTACATGTTTCTCCACTTTCTGTGCTCTTCTTAAACAATTCTGTGATTGCGACTTGCTTGTTCGGTAATTTTTTAGCCTGAACTTCAAGTTTGATTTTCTTAATTTTTTTTTTCTGCTCTGTCAAGATTGTCAATAGTACCTTTTCTTAGATGATCCAAAGATACATTACAAATTGAGCAAAACAGAATCCACCATCTGTATGAAACATCACATTTTCTAGCTGTGAACGAGATCTTAGTGTATTTTAGTTTGGCATTTCTCAGTGCTGGCAGGATGCGGACTGTTTATTTCTCTCCCTGTCTATTCTATCAGATGAGCGCAGGTACTCTGGATTTAGCTTCCATGCTGCTGACGCTCTTCTTGACCTCTCTATGTTGCCACGTGTTCCTGTCACTTATATAGAGGCAGGACTTGTACGCATCAAAAGAAGTGCTGCGGTTGTTGAAAACAAAATTTAGTGTGTCATTTATTTTACCATAAAGACTGTGACTTGAGTCGAGTGGAGACTTGTCTTGTAGGGACTGAAGTTGAGTCACTGACTCCAGTCATTACAATTCTGGATGCTGAGAAATTCATGCTTTCGTGTCTTCCGGACTATTACAACACTCTATTCGCTAGGCTTCCAGGTCACACCTTAAATCACATGCAGCCTACACAGAATGCAGCTGCTAGACTTCACTGCAGCTTATACAGAATGCAGCTGCTAGCCTTCACCGCAGCTTATACAGAATGCAGCTGCTAGGCTTCACTGCAGCTTATACAGAATGCAGCTGCTAGGCTTCACTGCAGCTTATACAGAATGCAGCTGCTAGGCTTCACTGCAGCTGATACAGAATGCAGCTGCTAGGCTTCACTGCAGCTGATACAGAATGCAGCTGCTAGGCTTCACTGCAGCTGATACAGAATGCAGCTGCTAGGCTTCACTGCAGCTGATACAGAATGCAGCTGCTAGGCTTCACTGCAGCTGATACAGAATGCAGCAGCTAGGCTTCACTGCAGCTGATAACGAATGCAGCAACTAGGCTTCACTGCAGCTTATACAGAATGCAGCTGCTAGGCTTCACTGCAGCTTATACAGAATGCAGCTGCTAGCTTCACTGCAGCTTATATAGAATGCAGCTGCTAGGCTTCACTGCAGCTTATACAGAATGCATCTGCTAGGCTTCACTGCAGCTTCTACAGAGCACAGCTGCTAGGCTTCACTACAGAATGAATTAAATTGCATATAATAGCAATTGTTATTAATATTATTTTAAAATCTCTCCTCTCTCTCCCATTCTCTCATCACTGACATCCAACTCAGAGCGAGTGAATTGTGCAACTATTTTTACAGCTGTGCTGGTATTCAATTAGACACAAAATACACACGGGGCGGGGCACACTGTGACAATAGCATTAGGATCTTTATAGAACAAAGATACGTCATTCCAATTGTCTAGGCGGTGGGAACAGAAGGCAAGGTCAGATCAACAACTGGCTGTTATGGTGAAGTGGTGAAGTTGATCTTTAACAGAAGAGGCTAGATTGAGAAATGAAATGAAATGAAGGATCGGCCTTGTGGTATGATCCTCAGAGCATAATTGTGGTGTCCAAAGGTGTCCAAGATGATTCCCAAAAATTCTATGGAAGTAAAAGGTCCTAGAGTTTTTAAAGATTGGGGAATGCCAGGTTTATGTTTTTGTTTTGTTTTTTAAACCAACTTCAGAGTTGTCAATTTACCTACAATTTCTAAGTGAGATATGAATGTGGTTCCAATTAGGATATTCTTGCTGAAATATTTCTGCACTATGAGCTCGGCTCTGCCAGGTTTCAGCAGATGTCTTTGGATTTGTCTTAACTAGATTTCCCTCTGGGCTTATCATGCACAACACTGCCGATTAGTACGAAAATGCACAACTGGGCCTCACAGCATTCCCACATCTGTTTTCATTTATGTTGGCAGTACTATCTAATTATCATTGCTCTTTCATTCTGCCTTTACAATGGGAAATATGAAATAATTAAATCTCTCCTGAACTTTAAAGGTAGATTGCTGACTGCTAATCCACTGCTTCCTTTTAGCACAATGTTCCACAATGACCTGGCTTAGGCCCACAAGCTAGTATATTAAAACAGCACAGTTTAGTAGGAATTTATTTATGGATTCCAGAACTTACCCCTGCACTCCCACCCACCCCCCAAAACTGATCTCAGAAATTGGTGGACATTCAAAAGGCTGCTTTTCATTTAGTGTCTGGAGACACAGTTAGATGCTTATTTCAGTAAATCTTTCACACATTTTGTTGACATTGCTGTATATGCTTATGTGATAGCACTTTATGAGTTTCTCCTTGGGCTTCAGGTCTCCTTCTTTTTCCTAATATATTGTCTGTATTATTGCTCACCAGATGCTAAGTGGGTGGCATTAACTGTACTCTAAAATGAGCAACTGGCCTGCCTTGGAAAACTGAAAAGAGAAAGGAAGGTAACTATACAGAGAAAGTCAAAGTGGCCATCTTAGATACTGAGGCACAGTAACAAAGATTCACTCTGAATGCTTCTCAGATACTGAGGCACGGTAACAAAGATTCACTCTGAATGCTTCTCAGATACTGAGGCACGGTAACAAAGATTCACTCTGAATGCTTCTCAGATACCGAGGCACAGTAACAAAGATTCACTCTGAATGCTTCTCAGATACTGAGGCACAGTAACAAAGATTCACAACATTTAGATTAAAATGTTTGCCTGGGAGTCTATCACATAGGTGACAGTGGCATCATCACCATCATGCATTAAAGCTGTCACTGAGTTAAAAGTACATTTCTCAAACCGCTAACCAAGAACATGCAGCAGTCTCTTGACACAGGGGTGGTACCGACAGACTGGAAAATTGCAAACATAATACCAATCCACAAAAAGGGAAACAAAACTGAACCAGGTAACTACAGACCAGTAAGCCTGGGAGACAGTCAACATGGTTTTAGGAAAGGGAGATTGTGTCTAACTAACTTGCTTGCTTGATTTTTTTGAGGATGCAACATCCATAATGGATAATTGCAAAGCATATGACATGGTTTATTTAGATTTCCAGAAAGCTTTTGACAAAGTCCCGCACAAAAGATTAATTCTCAAACTGAACGCAGTTGGGATTCAAGGAAACACATGTACATGGATTAGGGAGTGGTTAACATGTAGAAAACAGAAAGTACTTATTAGAGGAAAAACCTCAGAATGGAGTGTGGTAACCAGCGGTGTACCACAGGGATCAGTATTAGGTCCTCTGCTATTCCTAATCTACATTAATGATTTAGATTCTGGTATAGTAAGCAAACTTGTTAAATTTGCAGACGACACAAAAGTAGGAGGAGTGGCAAACACTGTTGCAGCAGCAAAGGTCATTCAAAATGATCTAGACAAGATTCAGAACTGGGCAGACACGTGGCAAATGACATTTAATAGAGAAAAGTGTAAGGTACTGCACGCAGGAAATAAAAATGTACATTATAAATATCATATGGGAGATATTGAAATTGGAGAAGGAATCTATGAAAAAGACCTAGGAGTTTTTGTTGACTCAGAAATGTCTTCATCTAGACAATGTGGGGAAGCTATAAAAAAGGCTAACAAGATGCTCGGATACATTGTGAAAAGTGTTGAATTTAAATCAAGGGAAGTAATGTTAAAACTGTACAATGCACTAGTAAGACCTCATCTTGAATATTGTGTTCAGTTCTGGTCACCTCGCTATAAAAAAGATATTGCTGCTCTAGAAAGAGTGCAAAGAAGAGCGACCAGAATTATTCCGGGCTTAAAAGGCATGTCATATGCAGACAGGCTAAAAGAATTGAATCTGTTCAGTCTTGAACAAAGAAGACTACGTGGCGACCTAATTCAAGCATTCAAAATTCTAAAAGGTATTGACAGTGTCGACCCAAGGGACTTTTTCAGCCTGAAAAAAGAAACAAGGACCAGGGGTCACAAATGGAGTTTAGAAAAAGGGGCATTCAGAACAGAAAATAGGAGACACTTTTTTACACAGAGAATTGTGAGGGTCTGGAATCAACTCCCCAGTAATGTTGTTGAAGCTGACACCCTGGGATCCTTCAAGAAGCTGCTTGATGAGATTCTGGGATCAATAAGCTACTAACAACCAAACGAGCATGATGGGCCGAATGGCCTCCTCTCGTTTGTAAACTTTCTTATGTTCTTATGTTCTTAAGAACTCTCCCTACTGCCAACTCATCTGGAGAAAAAACAGTGATCTCCTGTTTTGCTGTGTTATGGCAAACAGTAGCTCCAGAAGCCATTAGTCCCACAACTGATGGTTTTCTTCCATAAACAAGGACATGTGGTAAGTTTCTGAACTACCCCCCATTTCTTACAGATGTCCAACAGCACAGAACCAGTGAATTGGGCTCCCCGATCTGACACAAGATACTTAGGCATGTCCCAATAGGTAAAGATTTCCTGACTTAAAATCTTGACTATTTTCAAGGTCTTATTGTCTCCGAGTAGAAATGTCTCTACCCACTTGGTGTGATAGTCAACAACCACTAGTAGATACATGTTTCCCTGCTTGCTGGGTGGAAAAGGTCCCATCAGGTCTATTCTGAGCATCTCTCCAGGCTCACAAACAGTGGTAAACTGTAAAAAACCTGCAGGTTTTTGGTTCAAGGGTTTGTACATCTGACATACAATGCATCTTTTCACATGAGCCCATACATCTCAGCGAACACTGGGCCACCAGGCCACCTCTAAAATGCGAAGAAGGGTTTTCAATTGACCCAAATGACCCCACCACAGGGTTGCCATGGTAATAGTGCAGGAAAGAAGGCATTATACCACCAGTTGATATTGTTGCCCTTCTCCCATTGTTACTCTTCTATACAATATCCCCTGTTTGTTTATGAGCCCAATCTGGTCGATCTTGGCCAGGATCAGTGGAGATATGTCTTTTTGAAAACCTAATGTGTTCTGGTCTATAGACTGCGCCTCCGCAATCTCATCCATGGTTGAAGGAAGATCTAAACCAGACGACACTATTTTCTTGGATGAACACACTGACGTAATTCCTTCTGTCGCCACTGGAGATCGGGATAGGGCATCCAGAACTAGATTAAGACTTCCTTTCCTGTACAAATTTTTTAAAGTGAATTGTTATTAATCTTAAGGCCCATCGGGTTAACCAAGATGAAGTTTTGGGAGAATTAAAAACCCAGGTCAGCGTTGTGTGGTCAGTCACCACCTCAAATTCCACCCCTTCAAGGTAGTGTATCCCCTTCTCTACAGTCCATATGACTCCCAAAAATTATTTTTCCAAAGTGAAATAGTTCAGCTCTGCTTTGTTGAGTATACGAGACGCAAAGGCGATAACGTTTTCATTGTTGCCCCTAGTCCCATCTCGCTAGCATCAGTGTATACTCTAAATGGTTAGGTTAAGTCTGGATGGGCAAGTACAGGTGAAGACTGTAAAACTGCTTTCATTTATCAATGCTCTTCTGACAATCCACTGACCAAATACATTCTACTCCTTTTTCTCTTCAGATTATTGAGGGGTCCAGCAATATCAGCAAAGTGACACATGAATTTATCATACTATCCCGCTAACCCCCAAAATCTTTGCAATTCTTTGATATTGGATGGTGCCAGATAGTTGCGGATGGCACATAAATTCTGCTGGTCAACCGACACCCCCTCCTTAGTCACAAAGTGACCAAGAAACTTAAGACAGGGTTTAAAAAATGACATTTATACAAGTTGAGTCAAATTTTCTTTATGAAGAGCCTGAAACACTACTTCCAAATCCCTCAAATGGCGTTCCTCAGTGGGTGAATACATTATAATGTCATCAATGTACACAAAGCACAGTTGCCCCTTTAGATTTCCCGGGACCTGTTCCATTAACCATTGGAACACAGCAGAGACATTCTTAAGACCAACGGGCATGACATTGAATTGAAAAAGCCCAAAAGGAGTAGTAAACATTTTTTTTGGCTTGCTTTCCTTAGACATAGCCACCTGCCAATAGCCAGAGCATAGAACAAGTGAGCTAAACACATCAGCACCCTGAAAGGACTCTAGAATCTCATGCACCTGCGGCATTGGATAGGTATCCTGTTGTGTTTTGGCATTAATGCTCTGTAGTCAATGCAAAATCTGTAAGTCGCATCACGCTTCTCTGTAAGAAACACCGGAGCAGCCCAAGCGGACAACAATGGTTCCACAATTCCATCTTCCATCAGCTAAAGCTAAAAAAAACCTGGACTTCCGGTGACATCACCACTCTAATGTCTGCTTTCTAGGGGAGCTCCCGTTGTAGCTGAAGTCAATCCGCCCTCATCTTTAAGTAATAAACCCCAAACACATTATATACAAGCATAAACAACCTCAACAAAGATGAGTCAAACTGAGAAACAAAAAAAGAGAAGCTTACAACGAACCTGGATGAGAAAACAAGAGACATGAGTAAGAGCAGAGCAACTCAGATGGAATCACGTGGGTCATCCTTATTAACAGAGATGAGTGAAATGGAGACCATTCTAGCTGAATTGAAAAAACTATGTAAAGATGTTCATATCAGTCTTGAGAGAGTAGAAGAATTCATGAAAGAAATAAAACAATCAATTTCAACTCGTCAAAAGAATCGGAGAAGCTGAAAACAGAATCAGTGAAACTGAGGATAGTTCTATCAGAGGTGTGACACTGTTAAAATATCTGCTTAAGAGGGAAAGGCAGCTGGAGAAAAGATGTGAAGAAATAGAAAACAGAGGAAGGCAAAACAATCTGCGAAGTTATGGGGTGCCAGAAGGTATGGAAATGGACAACATTGCTACTGCCACAACCAGCTGACCCAAACCCTCCACCAAGATCAATTGTCTTGAAATTTCTTAATTTTCAAACAAAACAACAAATTCTTTTCAATGCATGGGGCGAAAAAGAACTCAGGTACCAAGGGAAACAAATCTCAATGGACCAGGACTATTCAGCAGGATTAGAAAGCAGAAGGAAAGAGTATGAAGATATTAAAAAATATATAATCTTGCTTTATACAATCTTGACAATGTCCTGCAGTATAAGCCTATACTGCACATAGCTTTTAGCTGTAAACATGATGTTTTAAAGTCAGTCGTCTGAAGCCGTGAAAGTAGCATATTAGAGTTATACATAAGCAAGGGTCTTCTATTTTGCAAGAAAGCACCCTATCACTTTTGTAAACTAAAACCTTCAACTGATCGTTCAAGCCAGGGAAGGATTAAGATTCTCCTTTTTTAATTTCATTTTTATTTATTTATTTAATGACACTCTAATTCTACATAGTGGCTCTATCAATGTGACATAGCTTTTGCTGTGAAGTTTTGTGGAGTTTATTGTATATCAAGAAGCTAATGTGATGGAAATGAAAAAAAAGCTACAAAAAAAACTCAAAACACTCTTTTGCATCATTCCCGCTCTTGTTTATAAATACAAACTTCAAACATGTTTTACTCATTAAATCATTTTCTGTGAATCAGGAGCATGTGTCGATGCACGTCTTTGAGCGGTTTGTCACATTATGAGAGAGATTCATTCCCTTTCTGTGAATCAGGAGCACATGTGGACGTATGTCTTTGAGAGGTCTGTCACACTAGGCAAGAGATTCATTCATGTTCCTTTTTTGTGTATCATAATTTGATTTTTCAAATAATTAATTATAATAAAATATATATTTCTTATTATCTGTAACTGGAGTTGAGAAAGAGACTTATCAAAATTAAGTTAATGTTGTTTGCTACCCTATTTTGATGTTTATATTATAAATAAGCATTACTTTTTAACATACCGTGAACCTTTTTCAGGCTTTCTGATGTTTATTATAAAATGGTCATTTCAAATTGACATGTTTTTTTACCCTATTATTATTAATTTCAAAATTAATATGTTATTGTTAAAATACAGTAGTTAAATATGCAACATTACACTGAGGCCCAGATTTATAAAAGGATTGTGCATGTTTTACAATAATGGGAGGCCATTCTTACCTTTGGTGATTTGTTTTTCTTACTGTATGACATGTGTTGACTTGTTTTTCTACATTTCACCCAAGAGTGTTAGGAACTACAAATGAAAAGTGAAATAGTGCTTTTGGCTGATTTACTTTTGCTGCACCAATATCTTAAAAACATGTAAACTATTCTTGCTGTGTAGAGAGTCTGATAGTTCTCACACTTCGCTGATAACTACCGTTCCTCTCAATTACTGCGTTTTTTATATTTTTTTTATTTTTTTAAATTTTTACTAATAATTCTATATTAGGACCTAACAGTAGCTTAAGTACTAAAACTTTACATACAGAAATACACAAACTTGCTCTCAAATCAAATTTCAAAATTCTAGAGGCAGGAACTTTGTTTGAATATTGTTAAGGCTGAATGTACCATTTCTAACTGGGATAATGAAGGCTACCACTAGAACACATGGAAATTGGAGCAAACTGCATTATGGGTTCATTCTACTGATTATTTCACTGGGAACAAAACAGATCATAAATACTTATTTCTTATAAGAGGATCGGTTTCAAAGAACAGCACAGCCTGTGTTCCTTTGTATTCAAGTCTGGTTTTCATAGTGGAGACAAAGTTAAATGGTTGACCTTCTATCCCCAACCCTGAACACTTGCATTGTTTCTGAAACTGAAGATACACAGTGTTGGACTGCATGGCCTGATTTGCTTTCATCTAATGGTACTGGTAATGTTGTTTATAAATACATTACAAGTTATATTTTTCAATCAGGTCATGTTACCTACCGGACCGGAAGTGATTAGATATACTAGGGAGAAATAGTTTGATTTATTTATGTTTTTTTATTTATTTATTTATTTATTTTCATCAACAGTGTTTTAGTTAAGAAACCTAAATATCCAGAATTTAAGGGTGAAAACAAAGACTGCTTATGGCTGATTTTACAGTAATAATGTGTTTGATGCTAATAAGAGGTATGAAATTAATTTTAAAACCAGAGTTAGTTTGCATAGTTAATTCAAAACATTTGCCTCCCAAAAAAATAGTCCCAGGAGCCCTTCTCAGTACATATTAGAAACTGGATTTTTATGTGGCAAACTAATACTTTTATTAATACTATTGTTTTTCCCAATATTTTTAAATACTTTAATTATTTGTACACGTTTACACCTCCTTAAAAATACATTATTACCTTTATTTTTTATATTTATCATACATTTTAATTGTGTCTTAAACTGGCAAAAAGTTCAAATACTTGCTCATGAGATTTTCCACTCTCATTCCAGTAAAGCATAGGAAACCCAAAAATAGCAGAGCCATGAGCATATATTTGGCACATCTCTTTATCACTGAGCACAGAAAGCCAGGCCGCAGTGCAGATGCTTTAATCATTAACGCTTGGAATATAACCTCAGGAATGAAGGGTGATTTCCTTGGTCCTGGAGCCTGGCTTGTGCCTCCACCAAATACCTTTATCCCTGTCCACAACAGACAGAGGTTCTTCGATCTGGAGTGGAAAAACTAATGTGCATATCATCACAGTTTAAAGACTGTATTATATAATTTGTATTATACAGAAATGTGGTTTGAGACTCTAAAGTAACTTATCTTGGACTGTCATTTGGTCGACCACTTTTCTTTTCCACTTACAAATTAATGTTTACCACAATGTACATATATGCATAAATATATCAAGATGCCAATGCCTCTGTTTATTATGCAAACGCTATTATTGAATAACTTCCACTTTTTTTAAACAGAGAAAAACACAAGTTTCAAAGTGTGGCAGAGTAACAGTGGTAGGTACTGTGCTACATGTTAAAGGACCATTACCAAGTTTGTAACAGCTCTTGTGAGTCAGACTGGCTTTTTGTACTGTGGTTTAGATCTAGTGCTGAAGACTGCAAGGTAACAGGTTAGCGCCCAGCCTCCACAGACAATGATTTAACATACTGTAGATACTTTCTAAGCCTACCATTTAGGACTGTGTTAACTTTATTATTTATTTGTATTATTATTTATTTCTTAGCAGACACCCTTATCCAGGGTGACTTACAGTTACAAAATAGCACAATACAAAGTATTACCTTTCAAAATATCACAGTGCAGAAAATTACATTACAGAATATCCCATTACAGATAAGAGCATTTATAAAGTGTAATAAAATCATTAGAAAATAAGATCTAGTTCAAATAAGAGCAAAGTGGGTTCGACTAAGAGAAGTGAACTTATATTAAAACTATTTGATTATACAAATAAAGTCCAGTATGAGCACGTAGTAAGTTTGATGAATGGATGATAATGATTTCAAATAAGAACAGTTACAAAAAACATGAGTATGAATACCTATAAGAGTAAAGTCAAATACAAGATACAGGAAGCAGCTATAATTAAGAGCAGTGGTAGAATATGACAAGGTATGGAGCAGTTCAGTGCAAGTACAAGCTAATGCAAGTACTAGTATAATTGGATGCCACATAGTCCAGTATAGTCGAGAGTTGAGGTTTACAGATGCTGTCCGAACAGTTGTGTCTTGAGGAGGTGCTGGAAGGTTGCCAGAGACTAAGCTGTCCTGATATCCGTGGGTAGTTTGTTCCACCACTAAGGGGCAAGGGGGAGAAGGAGTGGGCTCTGTAAGTGGGGGAGCATAATTAATCAAGAGGATGTGTAGGAAGAAATAATAGTCTGGAGATAGGAGGGAGCAAAAAGTTTGAGGCAGCGCTAAGCAAGTACAAGAGTTTTCAATTGGATGCAATAGGGAGTCGAGCATCGTGTAGCATGGGAGAAACAAGGAAGGGACAAGACAAGGCAGGTAGCAGAGTTTTGGATGAGTTGGAGTGGACGGATAGCAGAAGCAGGGAGTTGCAGTAATCAAGGCTGAAAAGTACCAGGGTCTGAACTAGGAGCTGCGTGTAGTATGTGAGGAAGGGACGTATTCTGCGTATGTTGCTGACGAAGAAGCGACAGGAGCGTGCCAGAGTAGAGATGTGCTGAGAGTAGGAAAGGGAGGAGTCAAGGGTGACACCAAGGTTCTTGGTGGATGAGGAGGGAAAGAGGGTTGTGGATTCAAGAGGAATAAAGATAGAGAGATCAGCGGTGGGGGTGGAAGAAGGAGAAAAGAAAAGGATATCTGATTTGGAGAGGTTGAGATTAAGATGATGCCAGTGCATCCAGGAGGAAATGGCCAAAAGGTAGGTACAGATACGGTAGGAAATGTCGGAGTCAGGCTTGGGAAAGAGAGGAAGATCAGGGCATCATCAGCATAGAAATGACTCAAGAAGCCATGGGAGGAGATGTGGGGACCCAGGGAGCAGGTGTAGAGAGAAAACAGTCGAACACCTGTCGAAAGAGAGCAAGAGGCAGAGATAGGAGGAGAACCAGACAAGAGGAGTGCTGGAGAGTCCCAGGTCAGCAAGGGAGGACAGGGGAATAGAGTGGTCGACTGTGTCAAAGGCAGCAGAGAGGTCAAGGAGAATTAGGACAGAAGAGAGGGAGGCGATACAGGCAGAGAGTAATGAGTTCATGACTGAGAGCAGTTTCATTGGAGTGTTGCAGGGTGAAAACCAACACACTTTAGATGACATGTCCCTCCTTAGTTGGTTCAGATATGCTTATATATTTAATGAGAGGTAAGCATAACACAGAACAACTTAAAATGAATGGTTCATCATATTTATTTTTATTTTTTTTAATGTATAAGGAACCACTGGAAAGATACATCCACATGTAAAAAGAAAAAAAAAAAAACTACTATGAGATACAGAATATTAATTAAGCAATAAGACATGACAGGGTGTTTGTTGTGCTAGAATAATCGCATGCCCAGAGTTGTAGTAAAGCACATGGCCATAGGCTGATGTTAGGGTTAGGGTTAGGGTTATAAAATGGGTTACTAGTTTTTAGAAATAAAGATATAAACACATTTTTATTTAAAAATGAATATAGGTTTATTTTTCCTAAATATATTACTAAGCTAGGAAAATAAATGTAATAGTTCCAATAAACATAGTAGATAAACAAATTATTTTTAATAATAAATTAAATAAATTATCAGAATAGTTTCAGTATTTGTCTCATGAAGTTGACTGTAGACAGATTGTGCAGTAGGTGGCATTGTTTGGTGAGCAGGAGAGTTTGTTTACGAGTTGACGACGATACTCCAGAGAGGATGTAACTCCAGGATTTGTTGCCTATCTCAGCTGGTGCCCAAGAGGCTCTTAAACTACCTTATTAAATGGGTTGGGAGATACCTGCGTCCTGAGTACCGATGATTTCAGTTTGTTTAAGTCTGTTTGGGATACAGCAGGGTGATGTTGTGACTTGTCTTTTTGTTATTGTGTGTAAGTTTTCAGGACAGAAATGAAGACGCTGTTTTAAAGTAAGTATCTGAAATTAGGTTTATAGATCGTCCCATTGTGGGAAAATTAAAAAGAAATATTCAGGATAGCACACAAGCTTATGTAGCTGCTAACTGAATATTGTGTGCTTGCTGATGTCATCACTGCAGCAAAGACACTTCTTAAAACTGTGTTTATTTCAGTCATAGCTGCTGTTTTCCAGTCCATATTATTTTTATTTGCACTGACCAATCATTAAAAACTGACACTGCCCAAGCGGTTACTTTTTTAGTACTCCACTCTTCTTTATTGGCTTCACTTGTATTAATTTCAATAGTACTGAGAGAGAGACGTGTCGTGTAGTACTCACGGTTTCATTTTTTTCCTGACCTTTTTTTTTAATTATTGCTGTCAGTTCCGTTACCGAACTGTTGCAGTCTAACTCCTCCAGGAATGTGTGGACATCGAGTCACCAAACAAGTTCAAATGTACATGGAGGAAGAATGACATTTTATTATCATTTGTTATTATTATTATTAAAAAATGGCTGCCAAGTCGAGATTATTTTTTTAAACGCTCAGCGCAATAATATATGTTTGTAAAAAGTCTTTGTTGCTGGGACTTGTTTTTACCTGTTGGTTGTACTTTCAATGGTTTGGATTGGATTGCCTATCAGCCAATCAGGACACAGATATCTCCCAACAGATTTTATAAGTTCCATTTACAGGTTCTCATCCAGAGTTACACCTAATGACCATCAGGGTCAGTGTTTTTCCCCATTGTGTGCTACTGTAAGAAATTAAAGGGAAGGTCAGCATCCTTAAAATAATAAACAGACAGTGACAGTGTTTCGTATTCCTAAGTGACATCTGTTGCTCTGCAAGGAATCTCATCTCTTTTTGCTTAGCAAACAGCTCACTGGAGACTGCAATTCGATCTTTGGCAATGTACCTGTAAGTCTAGTAGGATTTCTCAATATGTCAGAAGAATAAAACACCATATTCAAATTAAACTTTTCTATTTCTATTAACAGAAAATGAAATACAAAAGTTGTATGATGGAGAGACAGCATACTATTTTATACAACTTTTTCACTAAGTTTATTAGAATAAGAAAGCAATTAGAAAAAGCCTCAGGCTTCAATTGTTCAACATGTGTATACATTGAGATTTAAAATATTTTGTATAATTAGCAACAAATGTAAAACAACTCAAAACCAGAAAAAAAAACAAAAAAACATATGCTTTTAATTTATTTTCAATTAGTCACACGGGTGCCACGAATGTCAAAGTCCAGGACAAAAAGTGTTTTGTTACTGAAGGCACGGTAGCTAAAAAGGAAATAGTAAATGAGAAAGACAAAGCCAAATTTAAAAAAGGAAAAAAGAAAATAGGTCACCCTGATAGAACAGTTATTTTCATTTAGTATTTGTCAGCAGCCAGTCGTTAAAAAAAAAAAAAAAAAACATAATTAATTTCTGACTCTGGTAAACATCCTTCATTGTGATATGGGTAAGAGCTATATTTTCCAAATGTCTAGACATCCAGTCCAGTGTTACAATGCTGCACATTGCTGAAATGCACTAAATTAAGTTATTTTGCTACTGGTAGAAGCCTACACATTGGTCAACTTGTTATATTTCCCTTAGGTATAGACTACCAGATAGCCTGTTATCTGTTTGTGTATTTTCAAACATAGCCATTTTACAGCGTACTGTTTTACTGTTTAATCATGTCAGTGAATGAAAGATAAAAACACAGTTCTTGATCACAGCAATACACATGAGTCATCTCCAACTTTTCTACACCCTGGGGTCAAATAGCACTAATTTTGGTCAGCGAAGAGTGGTAAGGGGCCAATAAACAACAGATGTTAGTGATTTCCATTCCAGCTGAGCCACCCTGAGTAAGAAGTGATAAACTAATGGTATTCCCTTTTGCCAAAACTGTTGGCATGCAGCTGCTGCCCAAAAGCTGTGCAGCTCTCTTCATTGAAAGGGCTATCATAAGCAACTAGTGAAAACAGAAAGCATCTACAGCTATGGCCAAATGTTTTGTATTACCAATAATTTTAGGATTGAGACATAAATTTAAAAAACTAAAAAAACTATATAAATAACCATAATTTAGATAACGTAATCAAAGAACATACAAAAGGCTATCTCAAAAGTCTACCAGAAGACATGATGATAGTATAATATTTCATGTTAGATTTGTCATATTTCTCAATGTTTGCCTGTTTTTCGTTAAGTATATAGAAAACTACAAAGCAGTATGCAATTTAATATGCTGACGTAACATTATTAGGCAGGTTTCATTGACAAAGCAAAATTTGTTAATTCTATTGGTTATTGTAAAACTTTTGGCCATAGCTGTAGTTAACTGATCTGAAATAGCAGTAGATTATTAAAATATTGCTCTTTGCTATTTTGTGTGACATGGCTGGGAGGACCCATATTTCTATTAACTTTTATCAACAGCAGTACTTAAATCCACTGCTGTCAGGATGATAACATGTTGACAGTATCAAAGGCTTGATGTTTGTGCCAAAACATTGTGATGATTAGCAAAATGCATACTGGTTTTACATTTCATTAAGACTATACCATTTGCTTCCTACCAGCCTTGAAGTTGTTATTTTGTTTGCCATTTCCAATCTTGCTGTTTGGGGAGCATTTCTTTTAGAATGATCTTGGTTTCACAAGCAAATCTTAAGGACCTTTTCGATCAGTTCTTCTTCATTGGGCCACTCGGTATTTCTTAATTACTGTTATTTATCCGTAATTAAAACTGTCTGGAAGTGTCTTTTTAATGTTTCATTGAAGGTTTGACTAATCAATGCGTACAGTCTATGGTAGGGGTTAAAAGGTTCTTATGTCTACATCTTCTTATTAAGAGAGACAAACAGGTGAGTTTGATCAGCTCTTCTGTTTATATTTTATCAGTGAATGTACCATATATTGTAAATGTTAGATGATAATCTAAGCAGTGTATTGCTACTAACAAAGGGTGGACTATTTAGCTTGCCCACAGAGTCATTTTCTTTGGCATCATTCATCTTCAAAATATATAAGCGATATTAATTACAGATATTATAATCTCCCATGAAAAATAATACTTAAATGTTTAAGTGAAAACCTTCTAGCTGAAGTGCACTTGTTAAGTGTGCTTTTAATCTTTCCAAGTATGATATTATTTATGTATTATGCAGTAATACAGAAGCGTCCTGACAAAACAAAACAAAAAAAAAAAAAACAGAAGAAAACCCAACAGGAACCTATAACTAGGAAGTTGAAGAAGCAGAATGTATTAGGCTTTGTCACAGTACAAAGTGATGTAGCTTCTATAACAGTGCAATTTATCTAAAATGCCTCTTAAATTTGTACACAATGCTGGTCTGCATATTTAAGATATTACTCACACTGCACACCACACGTTGAAAGACATGGAGAATTTTCCACTGGTCTGTAATCAGAATGTCTACAACAAGCTTGGTCAACACACTCTGCCTGCTGCTGATGAGGTAATAAAACACAACACTACAAGATTTAAATGCTTAAAAAACATGGCTTATTGATATGGAAAAGTCCATTTAAAAAGGCCAAATACAAATAGTCTTAAAGTGTGGCTTTAAATAAATAAATTAACCCTTTGCGGTCCTATGTCGGACCCTGTCCGACATTATCAAAAAGACATAAAGCACAGGTCTCTAGTCGATTTTCTCCAGAAAAGGCAGAGAAAACCTTTCAATGGCCGAGTGAGATTGATAGGAGCCGAATGAAGCCGAAAAGAGGCGTATCTGATAGCCCCATGCACCACAGAGATAACACGAACATAAACAAAGGAGCTAGCTGCTTCTGCATCCAGTGCTCAAAGAATATCATGGACATTTGAAGAGCTTTTTGAGATGTTATAGTAATAAAATAATGACTTGGATTGCATTGTTGATGATAAAACAAGCAATCAGCACGTCTATAAAGAGATATGTGAAAAAAACAGAGAACAAGGGGTGGGACTGACTGGAGATGCAGTACTGATATTGTTTTGTCATGCAATACCTTTTAAACCTGTTTTACTTTGAAAAAAATCTCTATATTTTAAACAGTGTGTGTGAAAATAAATTGGACCTGACACGCCTGACAAGCGCTGAATAAATGGACTGCAAAGGGTTAATAAATCAGTTTAATTGCAAAATGGATGTGGGATTAACTGATAAAGCAGGGTGCACAGATTGTTCTTTTGTTTTATGATTTGCACAAATATTAGGATTACTGGATGATATCAAGCTTTTTAAAACATTGGCTGGCTCAAAATTAAAGGGTTGTTGGATGTCCCAAAATGAAGGGGTTATTTGTAAAAGTAGTTTATTGTCAACATTAATTTAAACAGTGGTCATATTGATTGGCCAGCAGACATCCTTATTATTTTAACAGCTAAAAGGACAGGGTTAGAGCTCAAATCTAACTCCTGGAGATACTACAGGAGATACTACAGACAAGAACACAGTTGAACAATGCAGTGCTCAAATGAACATTCACCAGGCATGCAATTACTCTCCTAGACCCCCACTTTCTCATTCAACACTTTCTGTCGTGGCTGATTATTTAACTTTGCTCCATGCATTGTTAGCTAATTTATTGATCTGGATTGGCTAAGTTGGGCTCTTTATTCTCTTTATTCAATATATATATATATAACCAAAAAGACCTACTGTCTCTTTAAAACACACTATTTACAGTTTGACAGGTCCTGAGAGGACCCCACTGTCCCAGGAGTGGCCAGTGTTTTGCAGCTGACAGGCTGAATTACAGTACTGCTTAGTCTGACCACAAAGAAACTTTTTAAAGGTTTTTCTCTTGTACCTGTCCACTCTCTCTCTCTCTCTGGTCCCAGGAACACTGTCCCGACCAGTGGAGAGGCTGACCCTTTTACAAACCTTGTCCCCGCACCGTAACCAATTACCGGGGCTTGAAACCAGGTGTACCTCGCTCCCCTCCTGGCAGGCCGACTCCTACAGAATGCTGACCCTGTAGTCACCAACGCCTGCTGGATGGACAAGTCATCCATTCTCCCCTTAGTGGGGGGAGATGACCACGACCCAGGAGTGCTGAAAGGAATGAGACCAAGCCAAGTGGATTCAACTATTTTCAGAATGGGATAGGGAAACTCTAGTTTGGGGAGAAGGAGCAGAGGCTAGTGATCAGAATGGCAAGTTTTGAATTGATTTGAATACTTTAGTTTTGTTTTTTTTCACTTGAATTAATCATTGGTGTCCCATTCAGGCTCAAATCTCATGTACACACGTCGGTTTCTCAAAAAGTCAACATTTACATAAATCTCGTCAGTCATGTCAGTCATGTTTACTGCGATGAAATCCAATATGTGTGATGTTTTGTTTTTCAAATTCGTAGTGTGTATCCACCAATGATTTTCCCCCTTTTGAAAACAAAAACCCACCTTGATATGCTATAATATCAACACCCCATGTGACCTATTTTGACCAATCAGGATAGAGTATTTAATAGATAATATATACTATATATATATATATATATATATATATATATATATATATATATATATATATATATATATATATACTCTATACTGATTGGTGGTTTATATACACAGTGCCAAGAAAAGGTTTGTGAACGCCAATGACAATTACGGAAATTCTACAGTTTCAGCATAATAGCCTTCTCAAATCAAAACCTTTGTTAAATATCAAACAGGGTTTACATTAACCAATTCCATGTCTTCTGAAACAAAATCATGTATGAATTAGACAAACGATGAGTAATTAAGATTCAGGGTATGTGAAAAAGTAAGTGAACCCCTGATTTTATCAGCTCAATTAAGGGGATAATTAGAATTCAGGGGTGAGTTTGGGAGGCCCCACCCTATGTAAATATCAGAAACTTTGGGAGTTTGGTCTTCACCATACAGGTGTGTGGAAACACGTCATGCTACGATCAAAAGAAATCTCTGAGGAACTCAGAAAACCAGTTATTGATGCTCATCAGTCTAGAAAGGGTTACAAAACCATTTCTAAGGATTTGGGGCTCCACCAGTCCACTGTCAGACAGATAGAAATCTACAAATGGAGAAAGTTCAAAGCCACAGTCAATCTACCCAGGAGCGGTCGTCCTACATCAAGGAAAGTATAATGAATGTATCATTGAAAGTATCATGTTTTTGTGTCATTTGTTTAATCAGGTTATTTTTAATCTATTGTTAGGACTTAGATTAAGATCTACTAAAATTTTAGGTTTGAAATATATGAAAATACTAAGGGGTTCACACACACACACACACACACACATATATATATATATATATATATATATATATATATATATATATATATATATATATATGAACATTTATTTTTTTACCACTCAAACTAAGAAAATGTAAATAAATAAATATCGGAACAGACATCAGTATACAACATACATGAAACTATAGCAATACAATTATTAACTTTTCAATAGAAATCGGTTTATTATCAGATGCTCAAAAGCAACTGAACAATGTACAGTACCGTGAAAAAGTATTTGCCCCCTGTCTGATTTTCTGCACTTTTGCATATTTTTTACCCTGAATGTTATCAGATCTTCAACCAAAATCTCACATTAGAAAAAAGAGACCCTGAGTGAACAAATAACACAACACGTTGATACTTATTTCATTTATTTATAAAGAAAGTTATGAAACACCCAAAGCCCTCATGTGAAAAAGTAATCACCCCCTTAGACTCAATAACTGGTTACACCACCTTTAGCAGCAATAACTGTCACCATATGCTTCCTGTAGTTATTGATCAGTCTGTCACAGTGCTGTGGTGGAATTTTCGCCCACTCCTTTATGCAGCACTGCTTCTAATCCGTGACATTTGTGGGTTTTGTGCATAAACTGCTTGTTTCACATCCTGCCACAACATCTCAATGGGGTTTAGGTCTGGACTTTGACTAGACCATTCCAAAACTTTACATTTCTTGTTCTTCAACCATTCTGATGTAGACTTGCTTGTGTGTTTCAAATCATTGTCTTGCTGCATGACCCAGCTGCGCTTCAACTTCAACTCATGGACGGATGACCTGACATTCTCCTGTAGAATTTTCTGATACAGAGCAGAATTCATGGTTCCTTCAATGATGACAAGTTGTCCAGGTCCTGATGCAGCAAAACATCCCCAAATCATGACACTACCACCTCCATGCCTGAACACCATAAGTATCTCACCACACATTCCAAAGGAACACCATGAGTATCTCACTGAACACCATGAGTATCTCACTGAACACCACGAGCATCTCACTGAGCACCATGAATATCTCACCACACATGCAAACTGAACACCAAGAGTATCTCACCACACATCCCCACTGAACACCATGAGCATCACACTGAACACCATGAGTATCTCATCACACATCCCCACTGAACACCATGAGTATCTCATCACACATCCCCACTGAACACCATGAGTATCTCATCACACATCCCCACTGAACACCATGAGTATCTATCACACATCCCCATTGAACACCATGAGTATCACACCACACATCACCACTGAACTCCATGAGTATCTCACTGAACACCATGAGTATCTCACTGAACACCATGAGTATCACACCACACATGCACACTGAACACCAAGAGTATCTCACCACACATCCCCACTGAACACCAGTATTATCTCACCACACATCCCCACTGAACACCATGAGCATCACACCACACATCCCCACTGAACACCATGAGTATCAAACCACACATCACCACTGAACACCATGAGTATCACACCACACATCACCACTGAACACCGTAAGTATCTTACTGAACACCATGAGTATCTCATCACACATCACCACTGAACATCATGAGCATCTCACCACACATGCACACTGAACACCATGAGTATCTCACTGAACATCATGAGTATCTCACCACACATCCCCACTGAACACCATGAGTATCTCACCACACATCCCCACTGAACACCATGAGTATCTCACCACACATCCCCACTCAATACCATGAGTATCATCACAATACGCTTTATCCCAAAGATTTGAGCGTAACTTTCAAAACTACAATGACTATGTTTACAGTGACTTTTGGCACCCAGAGTGAAGCGATCTTTTTATAGATTTTGATAACGATATACTGTCATCAGATTGTGGAGTTGTGCGTTCTAGGTGAGGAACATCAAAGGGGTAGACAAGTGCTGAATTCCAAGGACAAATTGGAGAATCATCTTTTTACTGAGAAACAAATACACTTCCTTTTCTTAGGGAATAATTTTGCAAATCTCATGTTAAGAAATGTTTCTCACACAACTGTAACGCAAATAAGGGCTTGAAAATGAATGCTATTTTTAACAAAAACTGAAACTCATTTAACCATTCCCTGTAGGAAAAAAGACAACAAAAAAACTAATAAAGTAAAACATTACTTGTATACCAGAAGTGGTCTGCTCAGAGCTGAATAACAATCCTGCAAGTCCTCTTTCAACACTTAATATGGTAAAAGAACACACAGGCATAAAGTAAACCATGCCCCCTTTGATCTGGGCTGTTTATTTCTAGTTTGGCATACAAGCTGGAAAATGACTAGTATCCACTATTTATGAGCAGTAGTAACTGTGCTGTTGCCCATTCAGGGTATATGTACCTTAGTGACACTGCCCTAATTGCCATTAAAGCAAAGTGTCCAACATTATAAAAGCTCTTGTAAGGTAGTGTTCTGTTAGTGAATATGGGTACCAAATCTCTTGAAGCAGTTTTAAGCAACATTATTTGCTCTATTTTACAGTCCAATAAAGGTGTTTTTGCTAGCTTGAAGTCTGAGTCAGTAAAGTGAAGGCCATACAACATCCATGTGCTTGTTGGGTGTGTGTGGTAAAGTGACATGCGGTCAAGGCTAGTCAGTGGAAGAAAAGTACATTCTAACCATGCATAACAACATTATAATTACATGTAAATATGCATTTATTTACAAAGTAACTTCTATGTAAACACACAGTAATTACAGACATTTAATATAAAGCATTAGCATATTGAGATAGAGTAAAATGTCTTAAAAACAAAATCTTTAAAAATCTTCAGTATAGGGGTGTGGAGTGTATAAGTGTGTAGCCATTATGCCATTTTCCTGTAAAGGTGTGCTGTAGTATCCTTGAAGAGGACAACACATCCATGTGCACAATACCCAAAAACACAGTCCTTGGGCAGTGCTTGAGTTATTTCCATCTATTGAGCTACTGAGCCACCAACACCACATATCCTCACTGAACACCATGAGTTTCTCACTACACATCCTCATTCAACACCATGAGTATTTCACCACACATCTCAACTAAACACCATGAGTATCTTAATGAACACCATGAGTATCTCACCTCACATCCCCACTGAACACCATGAGTATCTCACCACACATCACCACTGAACACCATGAGTATCTCACCACACATCTCCACTGAACACCATGAGTATCTCACTGAACACATGAGTATCTCACCGCACATCCCCACTGAACACCACGAGTACGGCAACACACATCCACACTGAACATCATGAGTATCTCACTGAACACCATGAGTATCTCACCACACACCCCCACTGAACACTATGAGTATCAAACCACACATCCCCACTGAACACCATGAGTATCTCACTGAACACCGTGAGTATCTCACTGCACATCCCCACTGAACATCATCAGTTCTATTAGTATCTGTCTATCTAGTATCTGTCACAGAGATGGCCGAAGTGGGCGGCGTCAGAACCAGGAAAAGAAATGAAATACACAAACACAGGAGGGATGAATTGAAATGATGATGGCGCTTGCTTGTGCTGGTTTATTGAAAATAAAAGAGTTTAAACAAACAGAAAACAACAGGACACGGCACTCTATGCCAAAATAAAAAGACAAACAAAGACGGACTAATACTAAACAAAAATACAGTGAGCAGATACTTTACGTTATTATTATTCTTATTATTTCCTCCATCTCCAATCCCATTCTCTACTCGTGTTACAGACCCGTTTACATCCCGTGTACCAATGACTATACACCAACATTTAACAAACCACACGCAACATAACAGATAATATACACAGGGGCGGGCACTTTTTCACATATACCCCCCCCCTGTACAAAGCACACATGGCCTCAATGGCCACCTCCCCCCTTAAAAGCCAAAAAGTGCCACACAAAGTCCTGGGCCAGGACCAGAGGCTTCAAGGGGCCCACAGGTTGTAAGGCTATCAGCAGCAATGCTGACAGCGGTGGCATACTCCTGCCAGGGTAGTCCTGGCAGCGGAAAGGCTGCTTGGGGGGTGGTCTCCTGACCTCCCCCCCCGATCTCCGGCAGCAAAACTGCTACAGTGGGAGCAGGTCTCCTGACCTCCGCCATGATCTCAGGCAGCGAAACTGCTGCTGGGGTTGGTGGTCTCCAGACCTCCTCCCCCTTCTTTGTGGCTGGCAGCTCCCCTTGGTGGGGTTCCGGCCACAGTACTTCCTGCTGCGATGAGGAGCAACAGGCAGCCCCCGGCGATGCGGAGTGGCTGGCAACCCCAGGCGATGCGGAGCGGCTGGCAACCCCAGGCGATGCTGGAGCAGCTGGCAACCCCAGGCGATGCGGAGCGGCGGGCAACCCCAGGCGATGCGGAGCGGCGGGCAACCCCAGGCGAGGCGATGCAGAGGCATCCTTGGGCGAAGCGAGGCAGGCATCCTTGGGCGAAGCATGGCAGGCATCCTTGAGCGAAGCGAGGCAGGCATCCTTGGGCGAAGCGAGGCAGGCATCCTTGGGCGAAGTGAGGCAGGCATCCTTGGGCGAAGTGAGGCAGGCATCCTTGGGCGAAGCGAGACAGGGAGTCAAGTCATGAGAGTCACCACACAATGTACAACCAACACCATGAGTATCTCACCGCACATCCCCACTGGTGACCATGAGTTAATCCACTGAACACCATGAATTCCCCACTGAACCATCATGGGTATCTCACTGAACATCATGAGTATCTGCACCACACATCACTACTGAACATGATTTAGGCCTGAAATCGGTTTAATAATAAAACTCACCACACACACTGGTGAAAAGTGGTGTGAAAGTGTTCAAAATAATTTGGGTGATGTCGTTTATAGCATATGATCTATATTTTGGGGATTTTCTTTTCAGTAACTGAATTAGTATGTTGAGTCCGGTTTTGTAACATCATAATTCACCACAATAATTCCAGTTTTAATAGAAATATGTTATATTAAACTAAACATGTGCATTATAAAATAGCTCCATAATGTTGCTTGGAAATGTAACCGTGCACCCAGTGGTTAATGGAATATCTGCTTGCAGCTGGTGACATGCTTTGTCCTAGAAGAAACTCCTGGGGTGAAATGATCTAGAACGTGAAGCAGTAACAATAACGGGAAACAGATTTTTATTTTAATATTGCCAGATACTGTATCATGTTTCCAAATGAAAATATGTGCTTGCCATGTTTCTTTAAACAATGGACATTTGAGACCTCTAAGGCGAATGGAAGTACATGATAATAAAACATAAAGAATAATTGTGTTCACTCAACCACTTTAATAGCAATATAGTTAGCCACATTACGTAATTAGTTTCGCCCTTGTCAGCTTCTGTTAAGGGTAAAGTTTAAATGACTGAACCTTCATTCAGAGAACAAACATCTACTTTATATCCTGTTAGTTTGTGTTCAGTAATTATTATTATTATTATTAATAATAATAATAATAAAATAATAATAATAATAATAATAATAATAATACCAGGTAAGGATGTGTCAAGTATTTAGATTTTTAAATTAGATGCAAACATTCGGAAATTCAGTCAACTGAAACAAAAATAGAGGTAAATCTACAAAAATGATGTTTCTTTCAAATGTACAGGTCATGACCATCTCTTTAACATACATAAGTGGTTCACAACTCTAGACCTGGCAACCCTTTGTGTCTGCTGGTTTTCATTCCAGCTGAGCTCTCAATTACTTAGACCTTTTTAATTGTTTTCAGCTCTTAAACAGTTGCAGAGTTCAAGTCCTTTATAAAATGTTATAACTTCTATTAGCGACTAATCCGCAACTATTTAAGAGCTGAAAACTTATAAAAGGTCCAATTAAGCAAATCATGAATTCAATTAAGGGTCTAGTTAAGTAATTGAGAGCTGAGTTGGAATGAAAACCAGCATACACATAGGGTCCCCAGGACCAGGGCTGGGAACCACCTCTCTAGAATATCTCCAAAAAGATACTCAACAAAGAGATGTGACAGATTCCAGGACAGCCCTTGTAAATTGTGGGTGTGGGAATGTAAGGCTGGCAGAGAAGGGGTTACTTTTGTTCCAGCCAGCAATCACTGGTATGGCCATTCCCCAATTAGGTAATTGGTGCTAGTTGGCCAGTCGCCACATGTGTAAAAGGAGCCAGAAATCCTTCTTCTGTTGGAGGAGTTTGGGAGAGTGAGGTCAAGGGCGAGGGGCGAGGGGCGAGGGGCGAGGGGTGAGGGGTGAGGGCCATGTGCTGTGTATTACATGTTGTTTTGTTTTAACATTTGTTTTTGTTCATGTGTTTTGCTTGTTTTATGTTTAATAACGTGCACAACAGTGATTAACTGCAGCGTCTGTCTCTGAGTCTCTAATTCCTGCCAGTAACATCCTGGTCCATGGTGCTATCCTGTCACAGTTGGTAAACTCAACCATGATGTCACTGAGAAAGATCTGGCGGAATTGTAGAATCTCACATCCACAAAGCTGGCCATTACAGGCACGACTCTGGCCAATTTCTAATTAAGGCTGTGAAAACTGGAAGAGAAAATTAAAATAACTTAACTATTTGGCACTTGAAAAACTGGTTCTGTGAAGGTGTTTCTTCTGTCAGACCCAGCATATTTAGGATGAATATTTTATTTACTGTACATTAATGGCGAGTAACTTTCCAATGTACATTTCTTCTGCGGAATTACCAAATAGGCAAGTCATTATAGGAGCCCATTTACAATATGCTCAATTCTCAATCACAACAATTCTTTAGTATCAACTGAATGACAATACTAAAACATATGTGTATGCTATAGGTGTTGGGTAGCCATGTGTCTGACCCTTGAGATGAAGGACTCTTGAGGTGTCTGATCTAGTTTTTTTCTCCTCTTTACAACACTGTACACACACTCAGTAAGTTATATAAATATTTTTCATGTATTCTAAAGTGAAGAGTGAAGAAAATTTATGTTTTTGTATAGTAGCCCATGTCTACCTATCTATAGTATCACAATGGGTTATTAATAATGGATTATTATTATCTATGTAATAATATTAAGATCTAAAACTCTGTAACTCCAATCTATTTAATCTATAATGGTCAGCTTCAGGAATTCAGAAATTTCAGGTGGTTATTTTTTATTTCAGGATTACCGCATGTTAATAGTATTATGTTATCAATTTGAAAAGATAAGGTTACCACCTGAATTCTAAAAGAAAGGTGTTTGTCACCTTGTCACTCTCTTGTCAGTGTCCTACCCTGAGGCTGCACGTCACAATATCTGGATGTGTTCTCAGTTTCATACATCTGTAAGAAACTTCAGTCAAAGTTGATCTTTCCATCAGTAATGCCAGGTAAGACTTGTTATCGAAAGCCATCCATGAACATGTCAACCTCTCTTTAATTATAGGAAAACTAATGGAAAATATTTGGATCGTGAACATTAAATTCCAAACAGCTGTCTGTATCACAATAGGAGCCTTCTGCAAGTAGAAGAAAAATAGGAAAAGCATTATGAAACGTAGGCAGTCAAAGCTGCAGTTTAACAAATGACAATACATGTGTAATTCAACTGCATTTTGAAATCATTAGCGTTTCCATTATTGTGAGTTTTTGTTTCCTAATTAGATCCCTTGCTGTGCCTTTTAAAAGAGTCCAACTTGGAAAAATGTCATGCAAGTGAGATATAGGCTATTCTACTGTAGTGTGTCGTAACACCATGGTAATTGTACTGTCCATCGAGCACCTTGAACAAACAGAACCACTGTTTCAAGTTGATTAATTTCCCTTATGTAAATACTAAACAATTCCATTGGCTTTGTGAGATATGGATCAAGGCTTCTTGTGTGTCTTGGATATTGACAAAGTGACGGCTATTAATCCTGCAATGACCCATGTATGTGTTCATATTTAATGCTCTGGCTGCTAGTTTATTGCTAGGTTAATGACCCTAGGCTTGGCATGGTAGGGTCATGTTCCTTGCTGATGTGGCTGCAGGTTGCCATTCAGAGTAAGTTTAAAACTACAGATTAACACGTTGCTGGATGTTAACTGGGAGTAAATGTTGTGTTTGATTTTTTAACAGTTAAAGTGTAAGTGCTGGCCAGTGATGATGTTAAATTGAACAAATCAGTGTTTCTGAGCCTTGTCATTGAATAAGGCTAGGGACTAGGAAAAACCTGAATCCCTAAATGCAAATTTAGATGATGTACGTCAACAAAGTTTTTATTGAGTCACACAACTCAAGATGTTCCAGAACTGTCAACGGCCACAACAGAACAGATGCCCGATCTATGGCTCTTTTTGAAGGTAATTGTCCCTGAAATTATAATTCAATACACATTTAGATTCAATATCTAAAATAAGAACTTGAATAGTATTTCAGTTTTTTCCTTTTTCTTCAGACACTTGAAAAGGACGAGACGAGGCTTGTGCTGTTGATGGTGTGCACACATCTTTATTGTTTCATTTGCTTTTTGTTTGTTTGTTTGCTTGGTAAAGTGGTTGCCACATTCTTGCATTTTTACGTTTAATGCTTTATCACCATATTGTTCCCTTTTCTATAGTCTTTTTTCTGCTGTTGTTGACTTGCTGACTTCTCTGAGTTTTGTATATAAATATTATTTTCTCTATGGTACCAAGTTATTGAAAATCTGGTAATATACAGGACATATATTTGCCAAAAATGTAATTAGTGCCCTCTTTTTTTTTTTTTTTGCTTCTTTTGACTTGCTATACGTGGTTGAATTCTCTTGTATATAAATATTTTCTACATGATACCAAATTATTAATTTTAAATGATAAAAAAAAACTTTTTAATAAAAACAGCTTAATTTTCCCTTTATTTTTTCATACATTACCATGATAAAAGGTTTTACATAAGATTTGGTAATGCACTTTGTGATATTTTGCTTGTCTGGACTACTTTCATAAAACAGCTGACAGTTCTGAAAACAGAGCAGTTTTTGGGAATTTTGGCATACGGGCCATGGCTTCGACAAAATCTTGTACCTCCTCCATAGTACATAGAAATCCTTATAAAATTTTGCATCTGTCATACGCTGATTTTTTTTTTTTTTATATCTAACTTGGAAAGGGGTAGAAATTGGCAGTTTTTTAAAATATTATTTATTATACATTTTAAATGATTTTTTGGGCAGTACAGTTTATATAAATTAAAAAAATACAAAACAAAACAAAAAAACATATAATACATTTCACAATAAAATACATTATATCATTGGAAACAGCTACTAAAGGCCTTTTATAGATATATTGGGTTTTAATTTGTGATGTAAGGTTGCCAAACTACAGGCGGGGAACACAAAGTGGTCATATTCAAGCCCAAATATGGTCATTCTACCTAGGTGTGAAAGGGTTAACAGTGCATGCCAAACACATTCCACCTCATGTGAGGATTGAGGGAAAACAACAGCATAAATAATAGCCCCACTGACTAAATAATTAATAAAAGAAAGGTTTTTAGAGATGAGATACCAGGGGAATCTTAAAGTGACAGATACTTGAGGAATCTCTTTGTATCACTTGCCTAGATTTAAAAGGAAAACTGATTCATGTATGCAATACGTCAAAAGCCACGGTCCAGGAATCCATTTGATGATGCTATTTGAAGATAAGCAGAGTTTGTTTTATATTTATGCATGAGAGAAATAGAACATATAATTGACAGGAATCAGTAAATCAAATTAAATGAAGAGTAGCATACATATTAAGCTAAATACTTTTTCTGTATATGTATTTAAATAATTCTTCACATGGAAAATTTTTTGCACAATTACTATATATGGATGAAATTCCTTTATTTCATCTGCCTGAAAAACAGTGGGTGGCTCTTATTGTACCCTTTGTAATATTCATACTGCCTCTCAGTGTTTGAACTTTTCAGGGATTTGATATCAAGCACAAAAGTACTATACCATCAACAAAGTCTTCAATGTATGAATGAAGCAATTTCAATTGGAAGAAAATGGTTTAGAGGCAGACAGCATCTCATTAATTTAGAATGGACACTTCCTCTCTCCTAGATCTGCCAGTGCCGTTGACCTACAATATAACAACTCTATAGCATAACAAAACTCTTACTATGTAGCAGTTGCATATTGTACCTTCCACAGGAAAGCACTTACATTTCTTAAAGGTATATCAACTCAAGTGAATTAATACTAAATACTAGTAAAGTACAATTTCACCATTTGTGTGAAAGTGAAAAGCTAATGTTGCATACTGTAATGTAAGAATAGCAGTGCAAATTGCACATTAGCACAAAGACCTTTAACAGAATCTATAGTATACTTAAATTAGTATACAAGTTTGTCAGTATATAATAGCAAGCTTTTCTTATCTTGCAAGCGTTACCTACTTACACCGACAGTTTCATCACATTCTAGTGTTATTATATTTGGTGTAGATGTCAGGGGTTATGTTTACATGGCTTTACAGGCAAGTATATTTTTTATAATAACCTTCTATACGCCACAGGTTGTTTGGACCATCCCTGGAGCATACAGGAACCACACAGGCAGGTAAATAAAAGGGTTGTTCTTTATTATGTCAAACAAATCAACAGAACACAACTTTTACAAAGAAATGTCAATAACAAGAACACCTATAACCCCTATTCCCAGTGATACTATAATTTAATATCCACACAGTAAGTATTCAGGTAAGTAAACAGTATAGTTCAGTCCCATCGGAGGATTTCAAAATGGCCAACACTGTTTAGGAGGTAGATTAATTATATCCACAATACCATTAGTGTCACCTGACCTTCACAGCTGTAGAGTGCATCATTCCTCAAAGGACAAAAAGCAGTCTTTTTTTTCAAAGTGGTGTTCACCATAAGGCAGGCACTTTAATT
Organism: Polyodon spathula; assembly: GCF_017654505.1. NCBI lineage: Eukaryota > Metazoa > Chordata > Actinopteri > Acipenseriformes > Polyodontidae > Polyodon > Polyodon spathula. Next base: position 2,974,152 of record NC_054538.1, on the reverse strand, counting down.
TGTACACGAAAGTCCAACTGGGTTCTTGCCAATACTTTGCATGCAGATCCCACACCCGCCTCCAGAGGGTGCTTCCTCCCTCACTCCATGATGTCGATCCTGGAAAAACAGTGAAAACAATCCATCCCTAACATTCACTATACCCTCCCTTCCTCACTCTGAGTGGAGCTAATTCACACACCCTGCATTTGGCCCCTCCCTGCAAGAGCATTAGTCTTCTGACGTGGCCTCTGATACTTAACTCTAGCAGGCACGAGCCTTGCTTATCGGGGTGTCTGCAAGTCATACAGTAGTCCATTTTCTCTGCAATCCTTCTTCTGGAATGGAGGGAAAGAGAAGGCAAGCCCTGGAGACAGACAAACTACAATGCATCAGCTAAAGATATCTTCCAGAACGACAGTATACCTGTTCCATTCACAGTCCCTATGTACTGCAATGGTGTAATAGTTAACAATAACTAGAACACTAGCATCCATCAGAGGGGATGCTTACGTAAACAACATGAGTTATCCTCACAGTTCGTTGTGAAACAGTATTCTCTTCATCGCAACAATGCAAAGAGTGCTTAACTTTCTTTTCTGTATTGTCTTCACTGCATTTAGTTGTGTCATTTTGTTTAGCTCCAGTGCCGCTTCTGTTTCTTCCATTTCCAAAATGGCTCGGTCCGGTTCCAGCGTGTTCCCCCCGTGTTATCCCTCTTCCTGTTCCCGTTATATAGGGGAACTAATCAAGTGGCGCTGATGACTTGCACCGGACTACAATTGAGGTCCCAATCTCTTGCGACCGTGCCCATGATAAAATAATTAAAAGGATAAAAACACACACATAAAACCCCTTATTGGGTATAATAATAAATAAAACACAGTGTAAAAATACAATAGATAGTGCGACTAAAACAGCGTACAAAAAAACACCAGTAAATAAAACAATTTAAACTTTGGTCATTTGTGACAAACTTTCCCTTTCAAAATATGCAGGAAATACCAGAAAATGGATAAACATTGTTTTACGATGTATGCTTTCCTAGTTTCCTGTTTCAAAGCATTGTACTTCTTTCTCAAACAAACTTTTCATTTCCACATATAAATAAGGGAATGGTTGGGACATAATCTGATCATTTGAATCTGCAACAAAACTTCTTAGGTTTGTCTTTGCAAATTTTGATACTCAAATAAAAAGCAGGGCCTGAATTGTGTTAAACAAGTTAGAAAACCCGACCGAAAATATTAATATTATATATATATATATATATATATATAATATATAGTAAAACAAATCATCCTTGCAACTGTTTCGTTGCCCCTTTAATAATAGACCCAAGACTCAGAAATTGATTTTTTTTTAGCGCTTGCGCGCACTTTTAATAAACACAAATGAAATAAAACCTTTAACACAAACACCTTAGGCTCTCCTTGGAGCTCTAAACTCGTAATAGTTTCCTGACTACCAACAGGACGACTAAGCCGTTTACCTGTCACACCAAAACTTACACAAGTTTCACGCAATACCTTTCCCTGATACGACTGCTCTCACTCACTCAGTCGGGCTCTTCACTCAGCAGCCTGTCTGGCTGCCTCTCTTAAATACCCTGCACCTGGCTCCAATTTACAATTAGCACCAGGTGCAGGGGATTAACTAAACAATCAAACAATTAAAACAATTAGAAACCCTTAGCTCATTCACCCAAAAGTGCATTTTCACATGGTTTTAGCAGGGAGGAATTTTAACCCCCTCCCTGCTATCTTACTATATATATATATATATATATATATATATATATATATATATATATATATATATATATATATATATATATTAGCTTGGCTGCAAATTGTTATTTGATTAGATGCCACTTTTGCACCCTTTTGTAATATTCGTACATCTGGGGGTCCCAACCCCCTCCCTGCTAGTTATGTTAAATGGCTGCGGTGTTCTCCCGCCATCCACATTTTAATTCATGGCCAGTTATGGACCTTTTATGTTAGCTTGGCTGCAAATTGTTATTTGATTAGATATCCCTTTTGTTTTAACCAATTATTAGATACATCTGAAACGCCCAATATTAGTTTATAGTTTGTATTTATTATGAATAATACCCTGTTGCCATTTTGCTGGATGCACATGTTTCATAGGAATGATTCAGCAGCCAGTTGCATAAACACCCTGAAGGTGTAATTCCATTGCAATAATCTGCTAGTTCATAGTTCTGTCACCAATTAATCAAACTGCTTTTTCTGTCAAATTAGATTCCAATAATCCACTGAAAACAGGAAACCAGTAACAGAACACATGTAAGGCTTGTCCACAACTATTTAAATCTGGTGTTAGTGAAGATGGAGGCAGTATTCACTAAAAAAGTAATAAAGTTAGTACTCATTAAATGTTATGTTAAACTTATTACAAAGAGTTCACAGCTGTTAAAATGGACTCTGTAAAGTGACAGGGCTGTTAAGAGAATGTATTACTTAGATACCCCCAACATACAGACAACTAAAAAAAACAGCAATTAAATCTGCACAGAGTGTGGTTTTTGAAAAATATTTGACTGTAGAGGTCCTGTCTAGAAGCCTTTTTTTGGAGTGTATGCAGTTCTCCTGCAGTATTGCTGTAAAACAACTGTTTTGATGAGGAAATTAACAAACCATGTACAAATACTCCAATGTGTCTGGGAGGCTAATGATTCCCTTTCACACTATATAATAAGAGTATAATACATTCTTGTAGTAAAATAAATGTTGAAGTCTAAACATAGAGTAGCAAGTAGCATTTAATATTCCCCCATCCCCTTCCTCCTTCAGCCAAGATCAACTTTGCCTTATTCCTTGCTTAACTTTCCACCAAAACTGGAAAATGACCGACTGGAGTTCTACAAATGTCAACTCAAATGTTAGAATACTGGCTGTCATTGCAGTGCTCCCTCATTATAAGATATGCCTGCATATACTGTAGCCCCAGTAAAACCTTTTTCTCAACAATAGTAACAGAAAGACTTCTTAATACTGTGTATTTGCATAGTAGTTACTTAGTAAATACAAGTGTGCTTACACATAATTACAATGCTATTATGCACAGTTACAATGTGCTTAATGTGTCAGTCCTTTTGTACTATACACATATGTACACAGTTGCATCAGAAACGGGTTAGGGTTAGGGTTATATTGTGCAAAAAGATGTACACATGAAGTACGTTGTAACTATGCACAATAACGTTGTACTGGTGTATAAGTACACATGTATTTACTAAGTAACTAATATGTAAATACACAGTAATTAGAGGCAACACCTTAAAACATGTATCTACCTGTATTACAAAGTTTATTTTCGGTTCTTAGAAGGAATATAAAGGTTGCTTTATTTATCAGTTTCTGGTCACCTGCCGTGTCCCAATTAATTTTTTTAACAATAAAACAACCAAGGTGCTCATTTTGATTAAACTGAAATTGCCCTGTGTGTGTTTAAGATAAGGAGCCTGTGCTTTCCTGACTTTTATGAAACATATGTACTAATTCCCCTGATGATGAAAGAATCGCATAGCTGCAAAAAATAAGGAGATAAAATACTGTCATACCTATTCTGACCAGGCTTGGTCAAATTGACCGATGCATACAAAACACTGTAACAAGTAAATGTTATGGTATCACTTGTGTTTCTCAGTCGGGACTTGCAGCCGTATTGAAGTTTGATTATATCAGTCTGCATTTCTCAAGTGAGCTGCCTGTTGACATTTCTATTGTTTCAATGAGTCTCCGATAGCCCATCAATCAGCCTTGACTCACGGCACCAAGCTGACTGTTTGCACTGGTTACTATGAGTCCCATATTTTGTTAAGCAAGTCAGTGTTACCCCAATACACATTGCAAATAAATTGCTGAAGAAACAGGACAGAAAATTGTGTTTGGAATTACTGCAAATTTTACCAAACAGTGCAGTAAATGCACTGCATTTTTTGAAAAGCTCAGTATCTTTGTGACTTTGTAAATGATTGTAAATGAAGCCTATTCTGTTCAAATGTTTACTTGTTCATGACATTTCGAATATTGTATGTCTCTATATAAACGCATAGCTTCGGTTGCACTTTGTTATGTAGGTAGTATAAACCCATTTACAAAAAAAAAAAAAAAAAAAAAGACACTTATTTACATCGATTCAGTTGTACAGTTTTGTATGTATATGATATGATATACCTGTATATACACATACTGATTTACAAATATTTCTGTATTTTATTTTTTACTGCTTTTAGACAATGCACGTTATGTAATATGTCTGTATATAAATACATTTCTGTTCAAATGTCCATTTATTTACAATGTTTCAGTTGTGTAAATGCTTTATATTATGTTCCTGAATAAAACTAAGGCTTCTTAGCTTTCAGTATAATAATAATAATGTTGTTCTCAATACGCCGGTCAGATTGACCACTCATGGTTGTTCTAGGTATGCCTATTAAGGCAGTCGTTCTATTGTTAAGTGGCTTTTCAAACAATGGACCAGATACTTATACAGCAGCTCATTAGTGTGCTCACAGCACCAATGATTTTACATGTTCTCCAAAACCCAGGAGACAGAAAACATAAGCACATGGTGAGCTTTAGTACCCGAAGATGAAAAAGTCCTCATTAATCATTATTCTTCAACACACACTGACAATAGAAAGCTTGTCTTTTGGGCATTCAAGTTCAGTGTGAAATCACTTAAGAAAAATAAATACACCAGGGAGTGTGTAGCTGTGCAGAAACCAATAAATGACATAGCAGTCGAAAAGCTTGACTAAACAGTGGGGTCTAAGTTCCAAATTCAAACATACTCCAGTGTATTATCCCATTTCCCCTTGGAAACTGTTGAAGTAAAAATAAAATCCCCTTAGAAACAACTTTCAAAACAAAACAAAAAATATACCTGTAACACACAGGGGCAATTACACATGTTTCCACTCTTGCCAGTGACCAAAGAGCGTTCCAAGCACAATATATATTGAAGGCTATGCTTCCACCCTTTATTTTTTTAAATAAAATATTTTTATGGCTGATCTCACAAGAACATAAGGAAATGTACCACTTAGAGCTAGCCATTAGGCCCATCTATGCTCATCCCTCTGTCCTAAGTCTATTTCCACTTATTTCCAACTGTGTCCCCTGATTAGTTTACTGTATGACTTTAACTAATATTGTAAGATTTCATAAACTGAAGACATTCCATTTTATTTTTTGGGTTATGTTCTAGCTATTATTATTATTATTATTATTATTATTATTATTATTATTATTATTATTATTATTATTATTATGACCCAGAAAACACCTGGAAGGTTGTATGGACATTGCTTTAAACTTACAACACCTAATTTTAGTTGTATCTATTATTTGTTTGGTCAAGTAGGTTGTCAACATAATTAACCATGTCCACCTCTAATATGTTACACAACTTGACAACAGTTTTGTATTCAACGGCTACTGATTGCTATGTAGAAGTCACTTGACTGTATGCAAACCTATATCAATGTTTTATTTTACAACGTCTGCTGCTCGAAAATGTGAAAGTGGTTCTGCCAAAAGAATATGAATGAAAGAAAAGCAACAGCGGGGCAAAGTGCTGCTCAGCAAAGTGCCTAAACTGAGTGTGTTTTTGTAGTAAAAGTAAAAGACACTGACCTTGGAATATATTCACCTTGGTTTACCTTGAGCTTGTATTGATTTGTTGGGTACCCTTCCGCAGAGTAACGACACTAAAATAGTCATGAACATTTTTTTTTTTATTAAAAAACAAGGATGAAGCAGATATAAAGAGAAAAACAATGTGTTTTTATTCACAGAATAATTTATGTTTTACTTTTCTGTTTAGATTTTCAACCCCCTACTCTTAAAAAACGGGGTACAAGCAGATTGATTTTAGTTTGATTTACAGTTGGTGCTGAGATGTCCCAACGGGCATCTACCGCTCGTGACGCTAATGCTGGAAGCTGATTGGCTGACAGTACTGAATCTTTTTAATTTGAACTTGTTGTATAAAATGATATCATTAGTTATCATTATCGCTATCATTATCATTAGTATTTATTCAGTTTCTGTCTTGGTCCAGGCAGGATGTAAGATATTTTATTCTATAGGCAGTGAGTAATAAATAAACAAATGGTGTACAAAGTTTGTTTCAGCAGGTACATTTCACTTAAAAGGAACATTCACTTGTTTTGTTTAGTGTTTGTGTGTGTGTGTGTGTGTGTTACATGCTCCTATATAACACACACACAAAAAAAACAAGTGAATGTCCCTTTAAGTAAACAGTCAGCCAGCCAGCTTCCAATTAGTTAATTTGGGTTAATATTGTGCTATTGTCTATTAAATCTACCAATTACCATTTGTTTCAGAGTATGTTGTGTTTAGATTATGTATATATACAGTGCCTATAGAAATTCTTCATGTCCATATTATTGAAAAAGAAGCTGAATTTAGTACAACAGTTACATTAGTCAGGGTTAGTGAGATTAATTCAAATGCTTTGCTTTTGGACATACAATGTGAACAGTATTGAACAACCATAGTTCAGAAATTACTTCTGTTAAAATGTAGTATTTTTTATTATTGTTACAATGCTACTCTGATGCGGACGCACGCATATTCTTTTCAGTTGTTAAATGCCAGTCCTTTGTATTTCTTTTTTATAATCGAAAGTGTTCTAATTCGAATGCAAGCCGTGCCTTTCTGTTTAACTATTATTATGCACAACAGTGTTTTTAGTTATTACATTTTCTGTTAAAAAAAAAAAAAAACTAACATTTGTTTATTTTGAAAAATAAATCAGTGCGTCGATTATCGTTGTTAAATGTCAATACGGTAATCGAATACGAAATTTGCGTGCCGATTGCACCTCTAACAGATGGGGAAAGCTCAGCCAGCTTGTTTCCAATGGCTTTGATTTGTTTCTGTCACTTAACAAGGCAGATCAGCTCTGTATTTCTAAAACCCGTTATAGAAAATGAATAGTGTGTCCCCTGGTCAGCATCTCCCCTGAGATGTAGCCCAGAACTAAACACAAACCAAATCTGGAAGAGGTTAAGTTCAAAATGACATCACTTTCTACAATTATGTTCTAAAAAAAAAAAATTAAAACAAGGTTACATATGTTTTAATGATAAAATTGAAAAAAGGGTTCACAAGTTTCCCCCTTAGCCGTCATCATCTGTGATCACAGACGGCCTTTAGGCTTGCAGCAGCTGCAACCTATCATTAAAACAGAGCTGCTTGATACGTTAGCACACAGCTACCCTCTTGACTGTTATGAAACATTTTCCTTTTTTTTTCTTTTCCTGTCTCTCTCTACCAACATTTAAACTTTTAGGCTCTGAAGATTTATTTCAGTACATTTTCACAAAAATCATTTGTTCATGAAGACAAGACTTGTGGATTCTGAGTATGTTGTCACAACAGTTCGCTAATGCAATATTTAAGAGAATGGAAAGAAATTGCAATTGCTAGAAAGAACGATGGTTCCTTGAAACAGACTCCAGTTTGGCAGAACCCTAATCTGTTGTATCTTTTGCATGCTCCTGCTTGTGCTGTAAATGAATAGAACACAACATACTGAACTGTATGTGCAACTGGAGGCATCGTGTTTAATATACTGCATTTACATGATTCACCTTTCCTGTCTCCTTAATCATGATTTCACAATGCTTTAATGTGATCAGTTCCTTCATCCCACTAGTGTTGCCCAGCATGCAATCTGAAGCCACCGAGTGCCAATGTCAGGAACTGCTGGAAGGGTACGTCAGCACCCTTACTGCACAACAAGGATAGTGACTGAGTATCGAGCCCTGGTCTCCAGGTGCAGAGAACAACATACTATGCTCAATGAACCAGGCAAAAAAAAACTGAAGAGCTGGAATCTACACAGTAAGTCTACCTCCCAACCAGGAGGGCGCTTAGGTGATGCATTGTTCCAGTGGTGGCCAAACTCGATGGTGAGGCGAAATCGGAAGTCGGCCATCTAGGAGAAAGTGCATATCTGCATTACTAGGCAAGTCCATTGTGATCAGCAGTGGGCTGCATCGCGGTTGGATACAGCGTGGCATCAGGCTGGTCATGGGGAGGTAATATAAAAGGGGTGCAGCTGCGGAAGCAGAGCCCCTTACGCTGAATAATGAATAACGTGCTGGAGCACTGTGGGTCAATTGCAACGAACTTGCATTCGTACGGAGCAGCGTACTGAGTTGCATACCAGCTAGTACGGTACTATCTCGGGATCATCCCCAGCTGCGTACTAACTTAATACCAATTGAGGCGAAAAAAGAAGCGGAACAAATCTGGGGACTTGCTGATCCCCAGCTTTAGTACAATACTAAGTTTTGTTTTGGTGAGCTTCCAAACATGAATTGAAGAGGGCAGGAGCTCAAAATCTGAGAGATTTATTCATGCTTAAGTTTTAAACTTGAAAGGGTATATTTACACACAACAAATACTGAATTGCCCCTTGCACTTTTTTTTTTTTTAATCAAAATGAGACCTCTCCCCCACGAATATATTGCAATGCCAGCAATGCCATCCCTTATATATATATATATATATATATATATATATATATATATATATATATATATATATATATATATCCTCTAGAGGGCAGCAGCGGTTTGTTGCTTTTTTAGTACTCATCTGGGGTCTAACTTCAGCCGCCAAGTTCGTTGCAATTGGTGTTTAAATTGCGTACTAGTTTAGTACGGAGCTGTGCACTAACCACGCGGAATCATCCCCAGTTAGTATGTTGCTTTCAGTTCATTGCAATTGACCTTGTGCGTTTTTGTTTTGCTTTTGCTTCAGAGGACTGAGAGCGGAGCTGTAGCCAGTGAGCCAGCACACTCACAAGGCACTCTCCTCACAGCACAGCACAGCACAACACCGCACCACAGACCCGGTGGAATCACAGCACGATTGTGTGCAGAGACAGCACCCCATAGCCCAAGAGGTCCTGGACACCAGCACACCAGGACTGTTCCCAGCTTTACACCCCCCTGGTACCATAGTTGATAAAGGGGGTGATTTATTATTTAATGTGATTATTTATTTATTGCAATTTAAAAAATGTGTTTTCACCTCAGAAAGCAGTTTAGACATTCAATGGTTTCACTCACTATTGGCCACACCTGTCACAGGCGGCCAGACACAACTTTGTATTAACTAGCAGAGAGATTGAGATCATCATATACTGTATATTCATATATTGCATACACCTGAACTGTAATACTATATATTAAATTAGCACCATTGTAATGAATTTCCATTTCGGATATATAATATTTTTATGTTTGGCATGCACATCCCACATGTCTAATGTACAACTTTTAGACCAAATTTTCTGCACAGAATCGAGACTAATAGGCTTAAGCTTACATGTTGGCAGCAACGCAATAATGTCTCGTCAGTAAGTCATTTGTTCCTATGCTTCAAGATTACATCATTTAAAATTTAAAATGTATCGGAACACAATGCTCAGCCTATAACATTGCCCCGTTTGTCAGGCTACTAAGGCCTAGTATGTCTGCATATGTTAATTTGAAACTGAGGTGAAAGCACTAATATGATTGACAGTACAGAATACAATTTGATTGGACACACCTGATTGGCTGAATGGACCTTTGTAATTCAATATACTATACATTGTGGGGTAGAGATTTATGATTGATCTTGGACAGTTAAGCAGCAATAACTGAACCCTGGCTTACAACCAAAATCCTGTCCAATTTGGGGACAATCCCCGAATCAGTAATATAATATATATATATATATATAATATATCATATAATATAGATATATATATCTGATATAAGAGACGATCTCGAGAGGGAGAGATGATCTAAAGGGAAAATTAGAAATGTGATGTGAGTGAACAGCTTTCCAATATCTGTGGCTTGTGAATTTGTAAAGTGATTGCTGCCTAAGGTTTAATTGGTTACTGCAATTAACTCAGTGGCTCTGCATATTCCTTTGAAATGTGTGTTCTTCTCAATAGTGGCCAGCAGGGGTTCTTTCTGTACAGCTTCTCCTGTGTCTCCAGTCCTGAGTAGCGCTGGTTCATTAGGCAGGAGTCGTCATGTTGGATGAACCACGGACTGGCTGCTAATGAAATAGTCTCATGTGGCGTAACTTTATCAGGATACCCAGAAATATGCAATGATATTATTTTATTACAGTATGTTGTAATGTTTGTTTGTTTTTTGCAGTATTTGTAATAGGATCATAAATATATTTTGCTGCACGAACAATACAACACCACTGGAGAGCTCAAAACCTATTCAACAGACCAACTTCATATTGTAACGTCTAATGAGTAGATTTATAGGAACAAAGTAAATATAAACTTTACAATTTTGCATTATTCTTTGCTTATTTATTTATTTATTGTATTCATTTGGTTGGGACCATGTACAATTAAAAACATTGATGATTAAACAAGTGATGCATTGTTCCCCCGATTTAGCCAAAGCTCATTTTCTTCAGTAGTCCCAAAAACTAAATAAAACAAAACATATAAAACAACGATAATAACAATAAAATACAATAAAGAAATCAACAGGCAAGGGGACTAATAAAACAACAGTAAAATACAATTAAAAATACTAAAATAACAATTAAGAAGTTTAAAATAACAATAAAAGACAAATGGAGGGGGACTAGATGTGATCACAGAGCTGGTCCCATTTTAGCCAGTTTTTCAGTTCCCATAAAGAAGTATTCTTCTGCTTCATCTGTCTCTAAAATTCTTGGTGCATCCTTGACCAAATGCACACCCCCTGCATAAAAAAAAAGAAAAATACATTTTTGAAAAAGTACATTTTATTATACCAAATGTAATTTGAACCACATTTTTAAAAATGCTAATGTCTTGCAGGTTTTTAAACAAACTTTCTCACTATTTGCAAAATATCAGGTCAGTACAATATTACATTTATATTGATAGAATGTTAGACATTTTTCAGAGAATAGGATAAAAGTATAGTAGTCATGTCAATTAGTTTAGGTTGTGCATATGCAGTTCCTATACCGTTTCAGCAATTGATGTTCCTGTGGGAAAATGATCAGTACAGTAGCTGGAACATTCCACTGATGGTTTCAAGTTCCACTCTTTGGGACTATGGTCAATATAATGCATGTTACAGACTACTAGTTCTCCTTGGCTTACACATATGTGGCTTACAAAAATACAATACCATTTGTCCAGAAATCTTCACCCTATGTTCTTGCCTACAACTTGCCTGCAGTTAGGCTGCTGGTATACTAGTACTGCAAGAGAAGGTAAAAAGAAAGCATTGTAATTGTTTGATATGTAAAAACATGATGTAGACCAAGGCTATCCAAGAGCTTGATCCTGAGTCATATACTCATTAAGCTCCACAATATGCCTCTTCTGAATTAGAGGTCAAGCCTCTCATTCAGGGCTGGTAATGGGTTTGATTGCAATAAATCTCCTCCTAGCAGATGATAGGATAACAATACTAACATCAGCAAAAGACATATACTTAGCTTGCATATTAGTTGAATAGTAAGACGTTCCTCTTTGTACCGTGATGTTACAGGTTTGCATTGAGCCCTTGCCTTTCAATACATTTCAATGGGCTGAGATGTCAAATCAAACCTTTTAAAATCTTTTTTTTTTTTTTTTTTTTTTTTTAATATATCTTAGTATCTTACATCTTGGTATTTTATACATCCATGTATTATTCAAAGAACAGCTGATTTAAAAAGAATAACACTGCATTTAGAAATGTTATCATACTCTATAGAATTAACACAATTATAAAGAGAAGCTAAACCACAACATTACCAAGGAAACATCAAGTATCATGGGTATACCACTGGTTAAAATAAAGGTTAAATATATATTCATACTATATAATACTATATAAATATATATATATATATATATATATATATATATATATATATATATATATATATATATATATATATAATATATAAAAGTTGGTTTGGTCCGCTTTTAACGTTTTAACATTGCAAAATAAAGTGATCAACACTTTGTTATTTCAGAATGATAAGTCATCTAAATTATTATTTAGACAACCAAGATGGAACTTAAGTTGTTGTCGAGAGGTTTTGAACATCAACAAGCATCGTCGTTTATATGAAAAATACTGCAGATTATTACAAATACTGCAAAAAACAAACAAACATTACAACATACTGTAATAAAATAATATCATTGCATATTTCTGGGTATCCTGATAAAGTTACGCCACATGAGACTATTTCATTAGCAGCCAGTCCATGGTTCATCCAACATGACGACTCCTGCCTAATGAACCAGCGCTACTCAGGACTGGAGACACAGGAGAAGCTGTACAGAAAGAACCCCTGCTGGCCACTATTGAGAAGAACACACATTTCAAAGGAATATGCAGAGCCACTGAGTTAATTGCAGTAACCAATTAAACCTTAGGCAGCAATCACTTTACAAATTCACAAGCCACAGATATTGGAAAGCTGTTCACTCACATCACATTTCTAATTTTCCCTTCAGATCATCTCAGCCTAAATAATGTGTTTATTGATTCTCTCTCTCTCTCTCTCTCTCTCTCTCTCTCTCTCTCTCTCTCTCTCTCTCTCTCTATATATATATATATATTATATATATATATATATATATATATATATATATATATATATATATGACAAAACAACCCAACCTGCTCCCAAACAGGGTTCAAAAAGTAATTCCTTTAAATATGTAATAAATAGCTACCTCAGCAGGTTAAACTCCTCCATTTCCTGAACTTGTATCCAGGCTGTACTTTATACTAAAGCTGTTGTGCAGATGTTCAGTTACTGCGATACTGTTTCAAAGATGTCAGACTTCATCCAGTACAGAACAGTTTGAATTTATCTGATTGTTTTTTAAAAGTGCTTCATAGGTTAGCACTGTGGATGCACAGCACACGCAGCTTGGAGGGATTGTCAAGCAGGAAAGCGTGTAAGGATTGATGAACAAGTTTTACAATTTGGCACAACTGATCAGCTGTAAGTTTTGCTTAGTGAAAGAGGGAGTGCATGACATGGTGTTTATCCACTGGGTGATCATATACCTGTAAATTAAGGGCCAAAATATCTTTGAGACATTCAGACTAGACCAAGGCAATAACACTTTCATTAGTTACTCAAACATGGAGCAGACTCTGCGTGTCTGAATTAAAAAAAAAAAAAAAAAAAAAAAAGCCCAGCAATTAGTGAGTGTTTCCTGGTTGTTAAAAAAAACTAAATAGGTTTACACTCTGCTGTCCCACAGGAATTCGGGTGCTTAATTGTATACTGCGAGAGAACTAAAATGAATGTTTAGCTCATTCTACCCTTCAGATCTAAGTAGGATAGACATAACATAATTAAGATGTGCTAATGATGTATAAAACCTATTTAATTCAACAACAAATTAATAGCTGTTGAAAAGTATTTAAAATAATGACATTGCTCAAGATAATATTGTTTATATCAATTTCATTATTCCTAGAATTCACAGGCCAGGATTAAGGGCTGCTTGGAGGAAGAACCTCAGGAATTGAACTAGGAAAGAAGTGCTTTGTGACTGAGGACAGGGTTCCCCCTTAACTCGTGGAGGGGCTGCCCTTGCAGGGCTGAGACCAAACTAATTGGCTCCAAGACTGGGAAGCAAGAGTTAGGGGAATCCTAAATGGGCAGAGCAAGGGAAAATGAAAAAGATAGGATAGATTTAGCCAGGGGTCCCCTCTGGCTCATGGGTAATCTTCCTGGTGGAGGATCAGGCCAATGTGGCTGGACCTCTAAGGTTGGGAAGTGAGCGTCACTTGCCCCCAAAAAGAGGACCCCTGGCTCCCCGCAACTGCACCACTAATTTAAAGGAAAGAAATAGAGACTAAGCTCTGCTTAGTGGAGAGGAAACCTTCCCTGATGGGAGGAAACCTTTGGCAGTAAGATGGCCCCCACTCCGGGCATTTTAACAATATTCTGTTGAGCGAAAGATATATCATGGAAAGAGGAACTAACACAAGACTCCACTGTAGTGGAAGACCTGTTGACGTTTACTTTAGATACTGAGGTTGCTGAACCTATATGGAAAGAATAGATTGTCTTTTGCATGGACTGTCCTGGTCCTGGTTGAATGGGAGACCAGTCAGACGCAGAGGAGAGGATGGAAGGAGCAACGGCAGGGTTCGTGTAGACTAGGGTGGAGGAGATTGTATTTGATTGTATAACAGATTGCTGAACAGATAACAGATTGCTGAACTGAGGAATAGGCAGGGGAACAAATGAGTAAAAGGAACTAGCATCTGAACAAGGGAGCTCTCAATAATGTGATGCCATAGCAGTGGACAAATAAATAATGCAGCAGATATGGAAGCAGTAGCAGGGTAAAGATTGGCAGCTTGGCAGCAGGGCAGTTCATAGTAAATAAAGAAATCAGATCGCCCCCCGTTGGAAATGAAGTTCCTTTTTCAAAGAGCTTTCAGAAGCTTGTCAGTGGGCCAGCCTTTAAAGAAAAGCCAAGCTTCGGATTCCAAAGTGAAAGAAAAGTGTGGCGGGTGAGTAGCCATTTCATATTTAAATGGCTGAGTCGGTCTGCAAAGCTTGTGTAGCAAATTGCAAACTAAAAAGCAAGACACAGAATAAGGGAGGGACTTGGTGTTTAAATAGGATGTTTACATTAAACATTTTGATTGGACAGAATGGGGGAGGAATCCTAGCTTCTGCCCCCTGAACCACATTACTATTTTTCTTTCTATAACAATGGAAGTCATCAGCTAACATTTTAAATCTCTTTTTTTATTGTCAGTATTTCCTTGAGTAGTGCATGTTTTTAACAAGGAATTTGTTAAAAAAAAAAAAAAAAAAAAAAAAAAAAAAAAAAAATAAAAAAACAATATATATATTTTTTGACAGTGGTGGTCTGTCAAATAAAGTTTGATCACAAGATTGAAAACTGTTTGTTTTATATATATAAATATTTTCTTCTCTTAGAGTTGAAGCAGGGTCTTGTTTCATTGATCAGCAGCTGCGCTTCTGTTTAGGAAATAATTACCTTAATCTTCTTTTTATTGTTTTTTTACACTGCAGTTATGTAGTTTCATAATGAGATTTGGTTGGTAAATTAGAACCATCAAAAACTGTAATTTAATTGTATGAAAAATCATGTAAAACTTTTATAAGTTATTAATATATTCATTTTGAAAATTTTAGAAATGACAGAATTTGCTAAAAGTAACATTCATCGTAACCCTATATATATATATATATATATATATATATATATATATATATATATATTATATATATATATAAATATAAAGAGACATATACTGTATACTGGGCTTTCTCTTTAAAATAAAGAAACAATGTTTTTTCTGTTTAAAAGATGAAATCAGGATATTTATTGTTCCCTTCCATTGTTTGCTTTATGATGTATAACACCAACAATGCAGAACCTCCTAATGCTCCTTTGTGACACTCAGCTACTGACCTGTTTTTCTTAAATAAGATTCACTCTGGTTTAGCTTGAGTATTTTTGCAGCATAACTGGACACTTATTTTCCATTAAGAACTGTCAGCAGTGGATGAGTAAAAGTCTGCCTGGGCCCCTTCCAATGGAGGAAGACTCCAGATTGGAGGTCTAGCCAACAGAGTAATGAGGACCACATGTGCTGGATAGAGAGGAAGCCAATTGGTAGTGATGACAATCCCAAAGGCTTTGGAACTAGCCTCTTAATCTTATACTAATGAGAGGAGGCTATGAGTTACTCATTGCCATTGTTTGCACACTATTGATTTTATGGAGAATAGAGATTAGAATTTGTGGAGAATGTTATTCCTCTTTATCCCCAAATGTTTAAATGTAACTAAATGTAAAGAGTGATCTCATACCAAGGACATTAGCCATGAAGTATACTGAAACATCTGTACTTCTGTAGAATACAACTAATACAAAGGTTTTTCCTTTTTAATAAAAGTGCCAAACATGGCTTGTGTGCATATACTTCACTCTTTCAAAAAAAACAAAAAAAAAACAGTCTCATTGTATTACCTCATTATGATATATTACACCAGCAGTATTTATAAATCCTTATAAAGTATTCCTCTCTTAGGACACCCAGAAGTGTTAAGTTTGTGAGATGGGTCTTGTTTCATAACGGGTGTGTTAGATGCTTCCTAAAACGCAATATTGATCTCAGATGGGATTCATTATTCGCCTGTATATCGTTGCTGGCTGAGGGAGGCTAGTTTTATTACTTCACCCTATGCAAAATTAATAAAAGAGTCTTATCCATGAGGACCCATGTGAATAACACTGACAAGGGATATTTAGATGGGTATTCATAGCTTTATTAGACTTAATGTGATGATATGTCCTACTGCACTCATTGTGATGATTTGTGTTACTCAAATTCAACAGATGTCAATATCTCCCCCTTTGACATTTCTATATTCCTGAATTCTATAGCCCCAGCCTAATGAACACCTGTATTATATTAGTCCCAGTCATCTGCTGTATGCACTGCACATTACAACCACATTTTGTACAAGTATTTGTATGGGATGTTTTGAGGTTACACTAGACATTTTTTGAGATTATGCAATTGTTGGGGGAGTGAAAGCACTTTTTTTTTTTTAAATCTCCATCTGAAAGTGACTTTGGTTGTTGAATAACTACACAGCAAACCAATCATGTTTAAAAAATACTGCAACAGTTTGGTGTATGGTACATGTAATGTTAAATATTGATAAGAGTCATGGCATGCTCTGTAAGGCTGTAAAGACTTAGTGCATTTCAAAATACTGCTCAGTTAAGACATTGTTTCTAGAAAAACGCTAAATACCCAGTATAATTATTTTCCAAACATACTGTAATTAGAGAGCTACCCCCCCCCCCCACAATAATGATTTCATGCGGCCTGTTTTTCAACACTTCTGGAGAACAGTGATCCTATATTTTGTAATAGAAATTAATCTGATCTCTTTTGTCCAGATTACAAATTTGATAAACAATCCAAGCACCAGGTTAGTGTTTAGTTCTTGTGCAGCCTACACTGTCAACACCAAGCCCAGAAAAAACATATAATCTTTTGATTTAGCTCTTGCTTAGCTAGCAGTCTAGAGTTTTGTTAATTTGTTAGCCTGTAAAGCACCATGGGATGCTTGTCATAAAGGAAGCAATATAACGTAAATTGGTATGTATGATATGGTATTTCTAAAGTATATCAAAAACATATTTAAAAAAAAAAAAAAACTAACAAATTTACCAGCATATTCCAGTTATCTACTTATAGGCCTTTCTTTGTTATTAGTTCATCTTTTTCAAATAAAAAGTTTGGTTTGTATTTAATTCTCGGCCTGCTTCTGTAATAACATACACACTGTAAATACATTTTTTCTTTTTTTAGTATTTCATTGATTCATCTGTCTTCACCCTAACCACAAGTATATCTTTGTAATAGTCTACCGCACAAAGGAAAAAAAAACCTTTCTATAATAATAATAATAATACTAATAATAATAATAATAATAATGTTTATTTTTAATAAAGAGCCTTTCATAATAAAAATTGCCACAAAGCTTCACATGAATAAAAACACTGACAAATATGAATAAAAGAAAACAAGAAAAGCAAGAAAAACAAAAGAAACACACAGAACAGTAAAACAAGGCAGAAAATAAAAGGAACATCCTTTTAGCATACATAACATTACAAAAGTGTGTTTTTATTCTTATTTAAAAGCTGTGGGCATCTAGGACTTTGTGTTATTAAAAGATCATTTAAATACCATGGTGCAAGGCCATTTAACAATTGAAGCGCCATGGTTATACGCATACCTAAAACCACCACCACGGCAGTCATTATGTCATTTTAAACAACATCAATATTAAACTATCCGATACAACTCAAAAGTTTTATTCAAGCACATCATATCAAACATCTGCACAGCCGAAACATCATATTTAAATGAACAATTAAACATAAGGGGCAGGATTTTTAAAAGTTCGTAAATGATAACGGATTGGAGAAGAGAATTGGTGTGTAGCGTTTATTTTGGCATTTTCAAGCGGTAGTTATGCCTATTTTGTTATTAAATCATCGTCCTAATGTGATTTCCGAAATCATGTTGATTTACGAAATAATGTTAATATCTTAGCGAGCAGGGCTTCTTGCGACTATTTATTTTGTTTGCGTCGGAATTTAAGTGCAAAACCATGTTAATTGTCATCATTTATCAGGAGTTAATTTGCACTTGGGACAAGAGGGTTTTAATTAAAGAAAGACTGTAACTCACCTTGAGTTAAAACAGAAATTTAACAGACCGTGGCTCTGAACCGACGATGCAGATGGGAATGGGATGACTCAATAGGCAAAAGGATAAAGCTATGGCAGTAATAAATATCTACAATTTTGGCTAGAACTTAAGGCGACGTGATTGTGAAAATCACATATAACTGGAGACATGCATGTATTATCTCTATTAAACACACACACACACATGCATACATACACTCACACACATCATATTCCATTGGTTTGTATGTAATGTCCGTGCCGATATTTTTTTGAAAACCTTTGACAAAAAAGAGATCTCCTCCTCTATTTTAACAAATTGCAACCTGTTCCAGAGATATGACAATGCTGTTCTATGTGGAAGGTTGAACAAAGCAACAGATGGGCTTCTTAATGAAATTACTGCCCCATAGATCAGTTTACACATTGGGGTGCAGCTTTTCATTTAGCTTGTCCTGCTCTTGTCTAGACTCGGATATGGAACTCTGTGGATAGAGAATAGGCAAGCCTTTCGGCTTGAAAAATCTTTCATTGTTTTTTTCTATCAGCATTCCCTCTTAATGTTTTTCCATTGAAATACCTCGGAAAACTCCATGAAGTTCCAGGATTAATCAGCCGCACACACACAACGTTTGCCAGCAGAAAAGAGGGAAAACATTTTATTTTGTTTTGTATTACCTTGTTTCTATGCATTTAACATTTGGCAAGCCTTGTTCTGCCTTATCCATTGCAACTTGAGTGAAATTCTCTTTATGAGACCTGTGTGAAAAATCATTTAATAATGAACATCCAAGACCGGAGCACCAGCTTTCATAGCTTTAACCTCTTCTGTTACTGTTTAGCGTCATGCGCATTAATTAGACATGTAAGCTGTCGACCATATTTTACCTGTCATGTCCAATCTTTGTCCAGTACTGTAAACACAGACAAGTTCCCATTTGACTTCCGGTGGGGAGGCTGCTTCTCAATTACTTTGACCTAGTTATAATTTATATGAGTTGGAATGAATGATGGTTTTAACTATGGAATAGCTTGGAGCGACTGACTTACTGAATTCAAAGAAAAAGTAAAGAACTGTAAAGTTTTATTCCATTGCACACAGAAGACAAGCTATGAAATTGCCACAGCTGCCTGGAGAACTGTTATATAATGCATAGCTCATTGTGATCCAGCAACATACAAGAGGAATGGTACATTTTCATGTCTGATAGTGCTGTTTAAATAATAATAATGATAAAAATGTAAAAAAAGCAAAGGTTAATTTTACTCAGCCGAAAATCACCTGAAAGAACAATATAAAAAGGTCTTTAAAAACATCTTGAGTGCAGAAGATAGGTTTGCCACTGAATTCACAAATTAAAAACAGATGAGGTAATTAAGAACAAAAATGGGATTTCAAAGGGAAGTAGATGCATGGCATTCCAGAACATAGTGTGTACTTTTTCCATAAAGATGAATGGCAATTATAAACAGAAGGCAATGCACTACCATCTATGACAGATTGGGGTAGATTCTCAGTTATCTACTCCAGATCATCATTACCTCCATTTTTGTCTGAAAAGGAAAACAAATTACAATTGTAAAACAAATAGGAGCCAACTCACTAACCCCTACATTCAATACTGGGGTTGTTTTTTCTTCAGGTTTTATGTCTTTATTGGGTGCGTTTGTTTTGTTTTGTTTTGTTTTGTTTTGTGTGTCTTAGTGAAGATTTGAAGTTAATAGCTTTGAGAATCTATCCTAATGTGCTTAATTAATTTTTCAAACTAACATAACACAGCGCTAAGCTTGTTGTCGTGTGGTTTCTGGAGATCCATATCTATGCACATCTAATATACAATCTGACCAATCCTTAAAGGAAAACCTTCATTTAAAAGAAAATTACTTTTTTCCTATTGTCCAGGGGTGGGAATAATCACATGTAAGCTCAGCACCATAAACCACTCTGTGGTTGAAATCATTTTTAAAAGACCAATCAAATTTATGACCCTTATTTAGTGGTTTTAACTCCACTGGTCTTAGTACAAATGCAGTGAAATTGTTCCTGCGGTGTACTACTAAAGTGTCAAATTTCCACAGCAGTTCAGCCAGTTTACACCGTGTTATTTTCACACTCACCTCAAAGTGAATGTTGAACATTTGGCTGTTTAACAATTTGAGACCCTGCCTCTCTGGTATGTATATATTCCAAGTCTCCCCTTAAAGAATCTTAACAGAACTTTAACAAGGAAGAAAACAAGTTTTATTATACAATTGCGCTGTTGTAATTATTTAGAACTGAGACACAGGGGTACCAGGGCCCCCACCACATTAAAATAAGCTTGATAGGGGGGTCCTGACAAAGTTCACAAAGTTCAAAGTCCCCCAAAGGCAAAGTTCACCACAAGCACACAAAATAAGGCAGGAGACAGCGAGTTAGGGCAACCTGTTAAAATAACGGCTGCAAATTATGTTTACTTTAACTTTAACTTGTTTATTTACAATCATTTGCAATATTTATTGAATTCTGTGACCACAGGACATACCTTATAGCTGTTTCAAAAGAGGACTTACATTAACATTGAATTAGGGCACCAGTGTCCAATACCAAACAAAGGAGGCGTTTTCAGGGCCAGTGCCCTTTTTAAGCTACTTTATCACCGGATCACCAGGCTGGAGCAGGAGGGTGGTTGGGTTTGGTCCTCTCTCTTGAGGAGGCCTGTTGCATTGTACTTTAGATGCTGGAAAACTATAAAAATAAAAATAAAGCTTTGCCAACATCCACAGCAAAGTTCCAGAGTTATCATTAATATGAGTTAATGTTTAGTTTATTAGAATTTAACCCTAAATCAGATTCATATGTAATTATGATGCGCAAGTGGCTCGCTTTATTTATAATATTCTAAGCTTTAATGATATGCAGGTTGTTTTTGCTGATTCCAATTGATTCCAGGTACTAAACACATTGATACAATCTACTGTAGAAATGATGCAGATGTTTACTTGGTGCCCTGATTTCTAACACATTCATTAATGAACTGTTATTAAACATGAAATCTTTTTTTGGAAAAATTCACTTCTGTTCTGTAAGAAATAAAAATTATTTTCTTATTTTTTAAAAAGTTATTTTTTAGGCTGCCTGGCATACTGCCTCCACAAAACCATGTGTTACTGATATGTATGAATGCTACAATTGATTTTACAGAAACAGATTACTGGCATGTTAAGTTTAAACTAAGTGATGTGCCAAGCAATATGTAGAGAAGAATGCTTGGGGTGGTGTGTGATATGATAATGTAATGCTAACCCAAGGGGTGGGATGCTACATTCTCATTTATCACACAAACCCCATGTGGTATTTTTGACAATATCTGGTGATCAATTTGTTAGCTAGAGTTCCTTTCAGTTTGACAACTCGCACTGGGGTTGCACTCTGTTGACAGTATTAACGAGCGCGTGTTTCCTGCAAAAAACAGCAGTTTATTATTGGAAATATCAATGGAGGAGCCAATTGAAAAAACTATAATGAATAACTCACAGTGAAGTCTAGGAAATATTTTTTTTGATGTTTAATTAATTTGATGAATCAGGGTTCTTGCTATGGCTAAGCACAATCTGGCAGTTCTGCCAAACAGCATGAGGCAGCACTGTTTCTTATACTCTCACCCATGCTTTCATAGCTTGGTTCCTTTACACAGTCTTTTTTTTTTGTGATTTAGTAACAAAAGGTCTTGTTTGCTGCTCACCCACACACAATGTTTTATCATTCCTCTGTGATTGTGTATTGGGAAATTATGAAACAAACTCATTGATTCTGGATCTAGTGGGCAGGCTTTCCTGTTTGTTTAAGCATTACATCACGGCATTCATAGCAATGTTCAAAGCAGAGGCTAGTTAATTAACCCTGCGTCTTCCACAGGAAGCCGCGACTAGGTTGGGTTGCTGTCAAGACAAGGAGCTGTATTGTTGATTAAACATGATCTTGCCAGGAAATGTAAAAAAAGTGCATTGCAGTTACAATACTGACATGCAGATGTTCTTGGGGATCCTGACCATACTTACTAACTCTCACCATGGTTAAACAAGCATTGTGGTATATTTTGGACCCCGAATCAATACATCTTCTGGCTAAAAAAGTGAAAAACAAGAACATACATTGTTTAACAGCATCAACAACTGGGGGAATGCTTCATCCAAGTGAAAAAATAAAAATGATTGCAGAAATACTTGCATTCACAGGTTCACTTTTGTGAGCAGAGGGTAGGTTTCAGCCTGTGGTGTATTGTCAGTTTTCAGTCAGGTGAACATTTCTGTGGAATGGACAGTATATTGTATTTTCTAGAATAGTGCCCTTTCTAAAAGCTCACATGTAATCTAGGATTTGGGGGAGACAACAAAATAAACTACCCTCAGTTTATTGGTTTTACTGACATGATTGTAAACTTTATCAATATTGTTTGGCTTCATTTACATTATTTACACTAGCACCATTTGCTGTAGATTTGGTACAAATTTGTATATCCATTCTGTTTGACTCATTTATTGGTTTAAATGCGTAAGGTTTATGATGCAAGCTACCACAAGGATACCACATGATTATACTGGATTATACACCTGTCACATAATGTATTGCGCTAGCAGTAGCTTATATTGATATACAAGGCTCATGATGACACTCTGTTGAAGTTGTTGATGGTTGTTAATAAAGTTGTGTTGTTGAACTCGACCTGGGGCCCTGAGTCGAACATCAGTAAACATTACATGGTGGCAGAAGGAAAAAATAAAGACACACAAATTCATTTAGATCTATAAATGTTAGTGTGAATTGGCAAAGGTGGATCAAGAGATTCAAAGTGCTCATGAAAGTCTCTGACACAAATGAGAAACCACACGTGCAATTGTATTACACTGTGTCGGGGAGGAAGTCCTGGAAGTGTAGAATAATTGTATTACACTGTGTCGGGGAGGAAGTCCTGGAAGTGTAGAATAATTGTATTACACTGTGTCGGGGAGGAAGTCCTGGAAGTGTAGAATAATTGTATTACACTGTGTCGGGGAGGAAGTCCTGGAAGTGTAGAATAATTGTATTACACTGTGTCGAGGAGGAAGTCCACTGGAAGGAAGTCCTGTGTAGAATAATTGTATTACACTGTGTCGGGGAGGAAGTCCTGGAAGTGTAGAATAATTGTATTACACTGCATCAGGGAGGAAGTCTTGGAAGTGTTGAATCATTTTACTACACTGAGCTGTTGAGGAAGTCCTGGAAGTGTAGAATAATTTTATTACACTGTGCCAGGGAGGAAGTCCTGGAAGTGTAGAATAATTGTATTACACTGTGTCGGGGAGGAAGTCCTGGAAGTGTAGAATAATTGTATTACACTGTGTCGGGGAGGAAGTCCTGGAAGTGTAGAATAATTGTATTACACTGTGTCGGGGAGGAAGTCCTGGAAGTGTAGAATAATTGTATTACACTGTGTCGGGGAGGAAGTCCTGGAAGTGTAGAATAATTGTATTACACTGTGTCGAGGAGGAAGTCCTGGAAGTGTAGAATAATTGTATTACACTGTGTCGAGGAGGAAGTCCTGGAAGTGTAGAATAATTGTATTACACTGTGTCGGGGAGGAAGTCCTGGAAGTGTAGAATAATTGTATTACACTGTGTCGAGGAGGAAGTCCTGGAAGTGTAGAATAATTGTATTACACTGTGTCGAGGAGGAAGTCCTGGAAGTGTAGAATAATTGTATTACACTGTGTCGGGGAGGAAGTCCTGGAAGTGTAGAATAATTGTATTACACTGTGTCGGGGAGGAAGTCCTGGAAGTGTAGAATAATTGTATTACACTGTGTCGGGGAGGAAGTCCTGGAAGTGTAGAATAATTGTATTACACTGTGTCGAGGAGGAAGTCCTGGAAGTGTAGAATAATTGTATTACACTGTGTCGGGGAGGAAGTCCTGGAAGTGTAGAATAATTTTATTACACTGTGTCGGGGAGGAAGTCCTGGAAGTGTAGAATAATTGTATTACACTGTGTCGAGGAGGAAGTCCTGGAAGTGTAGAATAATTGTATTACACTGTGTCGGGGAGGAAGTCCTGGAAGTGTAGAATAATTGTATTACACTGTGTCGGGGAGGAAGTCCTGGAAGTGTAGAATAATTGTATTACACTGTGTCGGGGAGGAAGTCCTGGAAGTGTAGAATAATTGTATTACACTGTGTCGGGGAGGAAGTCCTGGAAGTGTAGAATAATTGTATTACACTGTGTCGGGGAGGAAGTCCTGGAAGTGTAGAATAATTGTATTACACTGTGTCGGGGAGGAAGTCCTGGAAGTGTAGAATAATTGTATTACACTGTGTCGAGGAGGAAGTCCTGGAAGTGTAGAATAATTGTATTACACTGTGTCGAGGAGGAAGTCCTGGAAGTGTAGAATAATTGTATTACACTGTGTCGAGGAGGAAGTCCTGGAAGTGTAGAATAATTGTATTACACTGTGTCGGGGAGGAAGTCCTGGAAGTGTAGAATAATTGTATTACACTGTGTCGGGGAGGAAGTCCTGGAAGTGTAGAATAATTTTATTACACTGTGTCGAAGGAAGTCCTGGAAGTTTGAATAATTGTATTACACTGTGTCGGGGAGGAAGTCCTGGAAGTGTAGAATAATTGTATTACACTGTGTCGGGGAGGAAGTCCTGGAAGTGTTGAATAATTGTATTACACTGTGTCGGGGAGGAAGTCCTGGAAGTGTAGAATAATTGTATTACACTGTGTTGAGGAGGAAGTCCTGGAAGTGTAGAATAATTTTATTACACTGTGTCGAGGAGGAAGTCCTGGAAGTGTAGAATAATTGTATTACACTGTGTCGGGGAGGAAGTCCTGGAAGTGTAGAATAATTGTATTACACTGTGTCGAGGAGGAAGTCCTGGAAGTGTAGAATAATTGTATTACACTGTGTCGAGGAGGAAGTCCTGGAAGTGTAGAATAATTGTATTACACTGTGTCGAGGAGGAAGTCCTGGAAGTGTAGAATAATTGTATTACACTGTGTCGGGGAGGAAGTCCTGGAAGAGTGGAATAATTGTATTACACTGTGCCGGGGAGGAAGTCCTGGAAGTGTAGAATAATTGTATTACACTGTGTCGGGGAGGAAGTCCTGGAAGTGTAGAATAATTGTATTACACTGTGTCGGGGAGGAAGTCCTGGAAGTGTAGAATAATTGTATTACACTGTGTCGGGGAGGAAGTCCTGGAAGTGTAGAATAAATTTCTACATTCAGAAAAAAAAAACTTTGAAACTCTGATTACTAAATTTGAGGAGCATTGCAAGCCACTGGAGAGCACGGTGTTCCAGAGATCTACATTCTGGGAAGGCAGTTATCGAGATGGGGACCACACTTATCAGTTCATGACTGAATTAAAAACAAAAGCCATTGTATTTGCATGCGAAAAATTCAATCAATATGTATATGGTACATGAGTGGATGTACAATTAAACCATTAACCATAACCATACTTAGAAAAACATTGATGAAGCAGCACCCAGATCACAACAAATGCTCATGAGACTACAACAATATCAGCTAAACATAGAGTTTGTACCTGGCAAGTGTATATATATGCCGTCGACACACTGTCAAGATCCTATATAGAAAAGCCAGACACAACAGAGAACACAGACAGTGAAGAATAAGAAGGAGCAGAGCACTGCTTAGTGAAGAATCTTCCTGTAACAAAGAAAAGATTGTCAGCAAGCTAATGACACTCTGGGAAAACTGAGAAAAGTGTTACAAGTAGGTTGGCCAACAACGTTTGGCGACATTGAACATGTGAAAGTGATTTTTTGGCATCATAATTGCATGAGAGACAATTGAGAAGTGCAAAGCCGGAACACAAGCCGTCATCTATTGGCCAGGGATGTCAGATGACATTGAAAAGACAGTGTCCAGATATTCCACATGAGCCAAATACAGAAGAAAAAAACAAAAGGAACCCATGAAATGCCTGAAATATTCTTGCTGCAAGACAGGAGAGCCGACACAGTCATAACACACATGAAGTCGGTATTCGCCAGGCAGAGAATACCAGATGAAATAGTCACAGACAACATTCCCTTTGCCAGCTGAGTTCCAACAGTGTGTTGAAAACAGGATTTAAAATAACAACATACAGCTTTGCACGGTCCATTGGAATGAGTGAAAGAACAGTACAAACCATCAAACAGTTTCTAAAGAAGGCCAAAGAAGAGGTACGGGAGAGTACACAAACAGCATCACACATGCCTTCGATATCACAGAATGCAGAGCGACTACGCCAATTCAGTGTGATAAGGTACAGAACAAATTATAGGATTCCTCTTGGTTCTTTTTATTGATAAAACAGATTCAATAGCAGATTAGCTAAATAGCATCATAAATGCAAAAAAAACAGGCAGTAATTGGGGGATTGTCAATATTGTTCTTATTCATAAAATAAATTATACAAAATGTATCATTTCTCTTAGAAGAATACATACATGTGAAAAAATATTTAAGAAATGTTTCCTCTGATATCAATTTGCATGAAATGGTGTGTTAATGAAATGTTTTAGTTATGCAAAAAGTGATCACCTTAAAGTGTATTAAGTATGTGCTATAAATACATTTTGTTTTACTTTTATCACCTCATAAGCAACAAACACGGATCAAGCAACAGCACGAGAGTTTGTGCACTATTCAAAGTATCCTGAAATATGCTTGCTGCAAGACAGGAGAGCCAAAACAGTCATAACAAACCGACAACATTCCCTTTGTCAGCTGAGAGTTCCAACAGTGTGTTGAAAACAGGATTTAAAAAAACAACGTACAGCTTTGCACAGTCCATTGGAATGAGCGAAAGAAAAGTACAAACCATCAAACAATTTCTAAAGAAGAGGTATGGGAGTTTACACAAACAGCATCACACATGCCATCGATATCACAGAATGCAGAGTGACTACAACAGCTCAGTGCGATAAGGTGAGAATGTGGTGAGCGAGAGTACAGTAGATGTGTTATGAGAGGGAGGTGTGCGAGGGTACAGTAGGTATGTTATGAGAGGGAGGTGTGCGAGGATACAGTAGGTGTGTTATGAGAGGGTGGGGTGCGAGGGTACAGTGGGTTTGTTATGGGAGGGTGGTGTGTGAGGGTACAGTAGGTGTGGTGTTATGAGAGGGTGGTGTGTGAGGGTACAGTAGGTGTGTTACAGTAGAGTTATGAGTGTGGTGTGTGAGGGTACAGTAGGTGTGTTATGAGAGGGTGGTGTGCGAGGGTACAGTAGGTGTGGTGTTATGAGAGGGTGGTGTGCGAGGGTACAGTAGGTGTGTTATGAGAGGGTGGTGTGCGAGGGTACAGTAGGTGTGTTATGAGAGGGTGGTGTGCGAGGGTACAGTAGGTGTGTTATGAGAGTGTGGTGTGCGAGGGTACAGTAGGTGTGTTATGAGAGGGTGGTGTGCGAGGGTACAGAGGGTACAGTAGGTGTGGTGTTATGAGAGGGTGGTGTGCGAGGGTACAGTAGGTGTGGTGTTATGAGAGGGTGGTGTGCGAGGGTACAGTAGGTGTGGTGTTATGAGAGGGTGGTGTGCGAGGGTACAGTAGGTGTGTTATGAGAGTGTGTGGTGTGTGAGGGTACAGTAGGTGTGTTATGAGAGGGTGGTGTGTGAGGGTACAGTAGGTGTGTTATGAGAGGGTGGTGTGCGAGGGTACAGTAGGTGTGTTATGAGAGGGTGGTGTGTGAGGGTACAGTAGGTGTGGTGTTATGAGAGGGTGGTGTGCGAGGGTACAGTAGGTGTGGTGTTATGAGAGGGTGGTGTGCGAGGGTACAGTAGGTGTGTTATGAGAGGGTGGTGTGCGAGGGTACAGTAGGTGTGTTATGAGAGGGTGGTGTGCGAGGGTACAGTAGGTGTGTTATGAGAGTGTGGTGTGTGAGGGTACAGTAGGTGTGTTATGAGAGGGTGGTGTGCGAGGGTACAGTAGGTGTGTTATGAGAGGGTGGTGTGCGAGGGTACAGTAGGTGTGTTATGAGAGGGTGGTGTGCGAGGGTACAGTAGGTGTGTTATGAGAGTGTGGTGTGCGAGGGTACAGTAGGTGTGTTATGAGAGTGTGGTGTGTGAGGGTACAGTAGGTGTGTTGTTATGAGAGTGTGGTGTGTGAGGGTACAGTAGGTGTGTTGTGAGAGTGTGGTGTGCGAGGGTACAGTAGGTGTGTTATGAGAGTGTGGTGTGTGAGGGTACAGTAGGTGTGTTATGAGAGTGTGGTGTGTGAGGGTACAGTAGGTGTGTTATGAGAGGGTGGTGTGCGAGGGTACAGTAGGTGTGTTATGAGAGGGTGGTGTGCGAGGGTACAGTAGGTGTGTTATGAGAGGGTGGTGTGCGAGGGTACAGTAGGTGTGTTATGAGAGGGTGGGGTGCGAGGGTACAGCAGGTGTGTTATGAGAGGGTGGTGTGCGAGGGTACAGTAGGTGTGTTATGAGAGGGTGGTGTGCGAGGGTACAGTAGGTGTGTTATGAGAGTGTGGTGTGCGAGGGTACAGTAGGTGTGTTATGAGAGTGTGGTGTGCGAGGGTACAGTAGGTGTGTGTTATGAGAGGGTGGTGTGCGAGGGTACAGTAGGTGTGTTAGAGAGTGGTGTGCGAGGGTACAGTAGGTGTGTTTATGAGAGTGTGGTGTGCGAGGGTACAGTAGGTGTGTTATGAGAGGGTGGTGTGCGAGGGTACAGTAGGTGTGTTATGAGAGGGTGGTGTGCGAGGGTACAGTAGGTGTGGTGTTATGAGAGGGTGGTGTGCGAGGGTACAGTAGGTGTGTTATGAGAGTGTGGTGTGTGAGGGTACAGTAGGTGTGTTATGAGAGTGTGGTGTGCGAGGGTACAGTAGGTGTGTTATGAGAGGGTGGTGTGCGAGGGTACAGTAGGTGTGTTATGAGAGGGTGGTGTGCGAGGGTACAGTAGGTGTGTTATGAGAGGGTGGTGTGCGAGGGTACAGTAGGTGTGTTATGAGAGGGTGGTGTGCGAGGGTACAGTAGGTGTGTTATGAGAGGGTGGGTGTGGTACAGTAGGTGTTATTATGAGAGTGGGTGTGTGAGGGTACAGTAGGTGCGTTAGAGTGGTGGTGTGTACAGTACAGTAGGTGTGTTATGAGAGGGTGGTGTGCGAGGGTACAGTAGGTGTGTTATGAGAGGTACGAGGGTACAGTAGGTGTGTTATGAGAGGGTGGTGTGCGAGGGTACAGTAGGTGTGTTATGAGAGGGTGGTGTGCGAGGGTACAGTAGGTGTGTTATGAGAGGGTGGTGTGCGAGGGTACAGTAGGTGTGTTATGAGAGGGTGGTGTGCGAGGGTACAGTAGGTGTGTTATGAGAGGGTGGTGTGCGAGGGTACAGTAGGTGTGTTATGAGAGGGTGGTGTGCGAGGGTACAGTAGGTGTGTTATGAGAGGGTGGTGTGCGAGGGTACAGTAGGTGTGTTATGAGAGGGTGGTGTGCGAGGGTACAGTAGGTGTGTTTATGAGAGGGTGGTGTGCGAGGGTACAGTAGGTGTGTTATGAGAGGGTGGTGTGTGAGGGTACAGTAGGTGTGTTATGAGAGGGTGGTGTGCGAGGGTACAGTAGGTGTGTGTTATGAGAGGGTGGTGTGCGAGGGTACAGTAGGTGTGTTATGAGAGGGTGGTGTGCGAGGGTACAGTAGGTGTGTTATGAGAGGGTGGTGTGCGAGGGTACAGTAGGTGTTTTATGAGAGGGTGGTGTGCGAGGGTACAGTAGGTGTGTTATGAGA
Organism: Polyodon spathula; assembly: GCF_017654505.1. Lineage (NCBI taxonomy): Eukaryota > Metazoa > Chordata > Actinopteri > Acipenseriformes > Polyodontidae > Polyodon > Polyodon spathula. The sequence continues at coordinate 2,944,113 of NC_054538.1, read as the reverse complement.
GGGTGGTGTGCGAGGGTACAGTAGGTGTGTTATGAGAGGGTGGTGTGCGAGGGTACAGTAGGTGTGTTATGAGAGGGTGGTGTGCGAGGGTACAGTAGGTGTGTTATGAGAGGGTGGTGTGCGAGGGTACAGTAGGTGTGTTATGAGAGGGTGGTGTGCGAGGGTACAGTAGGTGTGTTATGAGAGGGTGGTGTGCGAGGGTACAGTAGGTGTGTTATGAGAGGGTGGTGTGTGAGGGTACAGTAGGTGTGTTATGAGAGTGTGGTGTGTGAGGGTACAGTAGGTGTGTTATGAGAGTGTGGTGTGTGAGGGTACAGTAGGTGTGTGTTATGAGAGGGTGGTGTGCGAGGGTACAGGGTACAGTAGGTGTGTGTTATGAGAGTGTGGTGTGCGAGGGTACAGTAGGTGTGTTATGAGAGGGTGGTGTGCGAGGGTACAGTAGGTGTGTTTATGAGAGGGTGGTGTGCGAGGGTACAGTAGGTGTGTTATGAGAGGGTGGTGTGCGAGGGTACAGTAGGTGTGTTATGAGAGGGTGGTGTGCGAGGGTACAGTAGGTGTGTTATGAGAGGGTGGTGTGCGAGGGTACAGTAGGTGTGTTATGAGAGGGTGGTGTGCGAGGGTACAGTAGGTGTGTTTATGAGAGGGTGGTGTGCGAGGGTACAGTAGGTGTGTTATGAGAGGGTGGTGTGCGAGGGTACAGTAGGTGTGTTATGAGAGTGTGGTGTGCGAGGGTACAGTAGGTGTGTTATGAGAGGGTGGTGTGCGAGGGTACAGTAGGTGTGTTATGAGAGTGTGGTGTGCGATGGTACAGTAGGTGTGTTTATGAGAGGGTGGTGTGCGAGGGTACAGTAGGTGTGTTATGAGAGGGTGGTGTGCGAGGGTACAGTAGGTGTGTTATGAGAGGGTGGTGTGCGAGGGTACAGTAGGTGTGGTGTTATGAGAGGGTGGTGTGCGAGGGTACAGTAGGTGTGTTATGAGAGTGGTGTGTGAGGGTACAGTAGGTGTGGTTATGAGAGGGTGGTGTGCGAGGGTACAGTAGGTGTGTTATGAGAGGGTGGTGTGTGAGGGTACAGTAGGTGTGTTATGAGAGGGTGGTGTGTGAGGGTACAGTAGGTGTGGTGTTATGAGAGGGTGGTGTGCGAGGGTACAGTAGGTGTGTTATGAGAGGGTGGTGTGCGAGGGTACAGTAGGTGTGTTATGAGAGGGTGGTGTGCGAGGGTACAGTAGGTGTGGTGTTATGAGAGGGTGGTGTGCGAGGGTACAGTAGGTGTGGTGTTATGAGAGGGTGGTGTGCGAGGGTACAGTAGGTGTGTTATGAGAGGGTGGTGTGCGAGGGTACAGTATGATGAGAGGGTGGTGTGCGAGGGTACAGTAGGTGTGTTATGAGAGGGTGGTGTGCGAGGGTACAGTAGGTGTGTTATGAGAGGGTGGTGTGCGAGGGTACAGTAGGTGTGTTATGAGAGGGTGGTGTGCGAGGGTACAGTAGGTGTGTTATGAGAGTGTGGTGTGCGAGGGTACAGTAGGTGTGTTATGAGAGGGTGGTGTGCGAGGGTACAGTAGGTGTGTTTATGAGAGGGTGGTGTGCGAGGGTACAGTAGGTGTGTGTTATGAGAGGGTGGTGTGCGAGGGTACAGTAGGTGTGTTATGAGAGGGTGGTGTGCGAGGGTACAGTAGGTGTGTTATGAGAGGGTGGTGTGCGAGGGTACAGTAGGTGTGTTATGAGAGGGTGGTGTGCGAGGGTACAGTAGGTGTGTTATGAGAGTGTGGTGTGCGAGGGTACAGTAGGTGTGTTATGAGAGTGTGGTGTGCGAGGGTACAGTAGGTGTGTTATGAGAGGGTGGTGTGCGAGGGTACAGTAGGTGTGTTTATGAGAGTGTGGTGTGCGAGGGTACAGTAGGTGTGTTTATGAGAGGGTGGTGTGCGAGGGTACAGTAGGTGTGGAGAGAGTGGTGTGTGAGGGTGGAGGGCCACACGCTGCGATATATATTACAGGCAGGTTGTTGTTATCCACAGGGTAGATGTATGTCATCCAGTAGGTGTGGTATGAAGAGGGTGGTGTCCCATGGTATCTACAGGTGTGTATGATACTCTCCCACAACACGCTCCCATGTCATACAGTTTTTACAATATGACTCCGCGTTTTTTATTTACCACAGGTGGTATGTCATCCACACAAAGTGGTGTCTTACAGTGAGGGTACAGTAGGTTGTTTTTATGAGAGTGTGGTGTGCGAGGGTACCGTAGGTGTGTTATATGGGTATCAGGAAGTCGTCCAGTGTTATGAGAGGGTGGTTGTGCGAGGGTTACAGTTAGGTGTTTTTATGAGAGTCATACCATTGTGCATTATACCACAGTATGTGGTTTATCCCCAGAGCGTGGTCGTGCCATGTACCGCCAGTGTGTTATGAATACTCTCCAACGTACGGTTCCAATGTCATCCTGAACATAGGTTTCCACCCACGTGAGGTGTGTGAGGGTACAGTGGTGTTATGAGAGTGTGGTGTGCGAGGGTACAGTAGGTGTGTTATGAGAGGGTGGTGTGTGAGGGTACAGTAGGTGTGTTATGAGAGTGTGGTGTGCGAGGGTACAGTAGGTGTGTTATGAGAGGGTGGTGTGCGAGGGTACAGTAGGTGTGTTATGAGAGGGTGGTGTGCGAGGGTACAGTAGGTGTGTTATGAGAGGGTGGTGTGCGAGGGTACAGTAGGTGTGTTATGAGAGGGTGGTGTGCGAGGGTACAGTAGGTGTGTTATGAGAGGGTGGTGTGCGAGGGTACAGTAGGTGTGTTATGAGAGGGTGGTGTGCGAGGGTACAGTAGGTGTGTTATGAGAGGGTGGTGTGTGAGGGTACAGTAGGTGTGGTTTATGAGAGTGTGGTGTGCGAGGGTACAGTAGGTGTGTTATGAGAGGGTGGTGTGTGAGGGTACAGTAGGTGTGTTTATGAGAGGGTGGTGTGCGAGGGTACAGTAGGTGTGTTATGAGAGGGTGGTGTGCGAGGGTACAGTAGGTGTGTTATGAGAGGGTGGTGTGCGAGGGTACAGTAGGTGTGTTATGAGAGGGTGGTGTGCGAGGGTACAGTAGGTGTGTTTATGAGAGGGTGGTGTGCGAGGGTACAGTAGGTGTGTTATGAGAGGGTGGTGTGCGAGGGTACAGTAGGTGTGTTATGAGAGTGTGGTGTGCGAGGGTACAGTAGGTGTGTTATGAGAGGGTGGTGTGCGAGGGTACAGTAGGTGTGTTATGAGAGGGTGGTGTGCGAGGGTACAGTAGGTGTGGTGTTATGAGAGGGTGGTGTGCGAGGGTACAGTAGGTGTGTTATGAGAGGGTGGTGTGCGAGGGTACAGTAGGTGTGTTATGAGAGGGTGGTGTGCGAGGGTACAGTAGGTGTGTTATGAGAGGGTGGTGTGCGAGGGTACAGTAGGTGTGTTATGAGAGGGTGGTGTGCGAGGGTACAGTAGGTGTGTTATGAGAGGGTGGTGTGCGAGGGTACAGTAGGTGTGTTATGAGAGGGTGGTGTGCGAGGGTACAGTAGGTGTGTGTTATGAGAGGGTGGTGTGCGAGGGTACAGTAGGTGTGTTATGAGAGGGTGGTGTGCGAGGGTACAGTAGGTGTGTTATGAGAGGGTGGTGTGCGAGGGTACAGTAGGTGTGTTATGAGAGTGTGGTGTGTGAGGGTACAGTAGGTGTGTTATGAGAGTGTGGTGTGCGAGGGTACAGTAGGTGTGTTATGAGAGTGAGGGTACAGTAGGTGTGTTATGAGAGTGGTGTGTGAGGGTACAGTAGGTGTGTTATGAGAGGGTGGTGTGCGAGGGTACAGTAGGTGTGTTATGAGAGGGTGGTGTGCGAGGGTACAGTAGGTGTGTTATGAGAGGGTGGTGTGTGAGGGTACAGTAGGTGTGTTATGAGAGTGTGGTGTGCGAGGGTACAGTAGGTGTGTTATGAGAGGGTGGTGTGCGAGGGTACAGTAGGTGTGTTATGAGAGTGTGGTGTGTGAGGGTACAGTAGGTGTGTTATGAGAGGGTGGTGTGTGAGGGTACAGTAGGTGTGTTATGAGAGGGTGTGGTGTGCGAGGGTACAGTAGGTGTGTTATGAGAGGGTGGTGTGCGAGGGTACAGTAGGTGTGTTATGAGAGGGTGGTGTGCGAGGGTACAGTAGGTGTGTTATGAGAGGGTGGTGTGCGAGGGTACAGTAGGTGTGTTATGAGAGGGTGCACGTGTCATGTATCACAAATACTCTCCAACCCCACGCTCCCATGTCATCCCACACAAATACTTCCCACCACACGCTCCCCATGTCATCCAACAACACATACTCTCACCACACGGTATCCCATGTCATCCACACAATACTCTCCCACCACACGCTCCCATGTCGATACACACAATGGTATACCACCACACACTCCCATGTCATCACCACAAAATACTCTCCCACCACACGTACCCATGGTGTCCACACAAACAATACTTGTCCCACCACACGCTCCCATGTCATCACACCAAAATACTCTACCACCACACGCTCCCATGTCATCACACAAATACTCTCCCACCACACGCTCCCATGTCATACACTATAATATTCCCTACCACATGTGTGAGGGTACAGTTATGAGAGTGTGGTGTGCGAGGGTACAGTAGGTGTGTTATGAGAGGGTGGTGTGCGAGGGTACAGTAGGTGTGTTATGAGAGGGTGGTGTGCGAGGGTACAGTAGGTGTGTTATGAGAGGGTGGTGTGCGAGGGTACAGAGGTGTGGTGTTATGGTGTGGTGTGCGAGGGTACAGTAGGTGTGTGTTATGAGAGGGTGGTGTGCGAGGGTACAGTAGGTGTGGTGTTATGAGAGGGTGGTGTGCGAGGGTACAGTAGGTGTGTTATGTTATGAGGTACAGGGTACAGTAGGTGTGTTATGAGAGGGTGGTGTGCGAGGGTACAGTAGGTGTGTCTATGAGAGTGTGGTGTGCGAGGGTACAGTAGGTGTGTTATGAGAGTGTGGTGTGTGAGGGTATAGTAGGTGTGTTACGAGAATGTGGTGTGCGAGGGTACAGTAGGTGTGTTATGAGAGGGTGGTGTGCGAGGGTACAGTAGGTGTGTTTATGAGAGGGTGGTGTGCGAGGGTACAGTAGGTGTGTTATGAGAGGGTGGTGTGCGAGGGTACAGTAGGTGTGTTATGAGAGGGTGGTGTGCGAGGGTACAGTAGGTGTGTTATGAGAGGGAGGTGTGCAAGGGTACAGTATGTGTGTTATGAGAGGGTGGGGTGCGAGGGTACAGTTGTTGTGTTATGAGGGTGGTGTGCGAGGGTGCAGTAGGTGTGTTATGAGAGGGTGGTGTGCGAGGGTACTGTAGGTGTCGTGTTTTGAGAGGGTGATGTGCGAGGGTGCAGTAGGTGTGTTATGAGAGGGTGATGTGAGAGGGTGGTGTGCGTGGGTACAGTTGGTGTCACTGTGATAGTAAGCAGCAGATACAGTGAACGGCATGAATGAAACAAAATGTACAATTGTAGTAGAAGCTAAAATAAAGTGAAGCTGCATCTTTGGCTGCTGTCATCTGTTTTGCAAGCGTCAATCTTCACCATTTCTATGGTCAATAATCGTCATTAGCAATTGTTTTGAAAAATACACAATTTTCTACCTTATGGTTCAAATTTAGAAAATTCACTGTTCACAAAGTAAAAGATCAATGAGTTCCAGTTTGACACAGACCATTTTTGCTAAGTAGGTTTTACCGGTAAAACATAAAATAATGTTTTTAAACAACATGTACAAGTCAACTTATATTCATGTTATTCTGTAGTGTACTATCTGTGTTTGTGGTAATCATACTCCTGACTCAGGGAAAGTACATAGTATTTAAGTGATATGTGTGTGTGTGTGTGTGCTAGTTATACTCCTGACTCAGGGAAAGCACTCAGATGATTTCCATTACATGAGAGTTGATGTTAAAAACTTCATGCTGATTTGAACTTGGCCCTCGCATAAGCACCAACTAAGATGTAGTTTTAGAGTAAGCGAATGTGATCCATCTGCATCTCCATCCATTTGTGTTTCTTTCCATTTGATGATGTAGTTATCCTTCTGCTGGTGTTGATTGCTGAAGTGTAATACTGCCTCCAGGAATCAGTTTATTTTGCCTCCGTAGCATATCAGAACACAAAATGGCTGCAATGCTGGCTCAGGGGATCAACCACAGTGTGATCTCCCCAGCGAATTATCATGACAACCGTCTGGATTGAGCTAAGCAGGGTACATCTCTGGGGTCTTCAAGTGGGCACCTTCCATCCTCAGTGTTTCGTTGACTAGCTCATGACACCACAAGAGGGCTTGACAGTGATTCTGGCGTCCAAGCATCACCCCCTTCTGTCCCCCACTCAACTCAGCCCAGCTTACTTACCCATACATCAATGTTGCTTTCTTCCTATTGTGCTCGAGATCCCCATCCAGAATCTTTCTGTCTCAATCATAGACAGTTGCTGCTCCATTATGCTGCTTCAGATAAGTTCATTACTGTGCGACGCAACTCTTGGCCACTGAACCCGACATCTCTGAGAAACCGGGCTGTAGAGTGTGCCACAAATCCTTGACAACCCACCTCCACAGGGTAAACCCAGACTCTCCATACTCGCTGTTCTGCTTCAGCAGCTAGTTGAGTATACAGAAGTTTCTTCTTCTCATACACCTCATCCACATCATCCTTCCATGGCACTGTTAACTCTACCATATGAACAAGACGTGCTGATCCAGACCACAAGACAATGTCTGTCCAATTGTCCATAGGTTTTGCCAGCCGATCTTGCATTGTTCCAGACTCTCCCATCTTCATGCCACTTTCATCAATTTCCACAAGATTCGTAGAACTCCTGAAGCACTCTTGTACACGCTGCACCGAACTCATTTAGCCCCTGGACATGACGATGCCCTTGCTTTTTTCACACCTTGCTCTACTTCTTTCCACTTAGGTGCACAGTCCTCAATTTGGTATTCTGGTGGATTGATAGGTGGGATGTCTGAAGGAATTGACATAGGCTCTTGCCTTTTTGAATCTGTATGTTTTTCCACCAAATATCTCTCCAGCTCACACTTAGATGATTTTAGTGTGCCATTTTTCTCAGTGGTGAATATGTTCTTCACAAATTTGAATGGATCTTTATAAAAGTTAGTTCTTGCAAGTTTTCTTCTGTAGCCTTTCCGTAGGTGCTCAGCTCTGCACAATGTTGCAAGCTTATCTTTTATGACCCTTTGTAACAGATGGAGTCCCTCCTTCTGACTTTGTTCTGCTCTTCTCTATTGCTTCCTCAGCTGCCTCTTTTCTCTAACTAAGTACTCAATCTCCTGCTGCCGTCTAGACTTTACAGGAATAGTTTGTACTTTTTCCTTCCTTTTTTCCACTCCAAACTTCTCGCTTCCACATGCGTAGATGTTTATCCAGCTTCTTTTCAACTGTTCCACTTAACCTTTCCAAAGAAAAACAGAGATCTGTGTTTACTCTGTCCCACACAATTTTCTCACAAGCTCTTGGCCTTTTAACCCCAGGCGTTGAGGTTCTTTTCTCTCTTACGCTGGTTATTCTGACCAGTTCATTAGGTTCATCACTAGTTGTATCCACGCAAATCCCCCTCACATCTATGACAGGGGTGCTGATATCTTGCGAACTATGCTTTGCTTCCAGTCACTAGATTTCATTCGACTGAAAGACTGACTTTGTAAGAAGTACTAATCAGTGCAAGGCTCTTGTCCCTTCTCCCTCAAGGATTTCATTCTCCCTTGATGATGTGTGTGTGTGATATTCTTACTCCTGACTGAGGGAAAGCACACAGTATTTAAGAGATATGTGTTGGTATTTGTACTCCTGACTCTGGGAAAGCACACAGTAAGAACATAAGAAGAACATAAGACAGTTTACAAAAGAGAGGAGGCCATTCGGCCAATCTTGCTCGTTTGGTTGTTAGTAGCTTATTGAACCCAAAATCTCATCAAGCAGCTTCTTGAAGGATCCCAGGGTGTCAGCTTCAATAACATTACTGAGGTCTATGTTTCTTTTTTCAGGCTGAAAAAGTCCCTTGGGTCGACACTGTCAATACCTTTTAGAATTTTGAATCTTGAATTAGGTCACCACGTAGACTTCTTTGTTCAAGACTGAACAGATTCAATTCTTTTAGCCTGTCTGCATATGACAAGCCTTTTAAGCCCGGAATAATTCTGGTCATTCTTCTTTGCACTCTTTCTAGAGCAGCAGTATCTTTTTTATAGCAAGGTGAGCAGAACTGCACACAATATTCAAGATGAGGTCTTACTAGTGCATTGTACAGTTTTAACATTACTTCCCTTGATTTAAATTCTGCCTCAGTTATGCTAAAGTTATTTAAAACTGGATAGGAACTGGATAACATGTGGGGCATGTTGTCAGTATCTTCCTTTGTAAAAACTTGTGAAAAGTAATCATTTAATATATTTGCTATTTTTTTTCTTCATCTACGATTTTGCCATTTGTATCTCTTAAACATTTAATCTCCTCTTTGAATGTTCTCTTGCTGTTGTAATATTGGAAAAACATTTTGGAATTGGTTTTAGCTCCCTTAGCAATGTTCATTTCTATTTCTCTCTTGGCCTTTCTAGCTTCCTTTTTGACTTGCATTTACAGTTCCGTGTACTCTTTCTGCGTACTTTCTTTTTGGTCCTTTTTTAATGCTCTATGAAGTGCCTTTTTTCGCTGAATATTTTTTTTATTGATCTATTAAACCATTTTGGCAATTTAGTTTTACATTTAGATTTGTATACTTTAGGGATGTAATTGTTTTGTGCCTCTAGTACTACATTTTTGAAGAACAGCCATCCTTTTTCTGTGGATGTTTTCTAAATTTTACTCCAATCTACTTCTGTTAGTCTCTGTTTCATACCTTCATAGTTTGCTTTTCTAAAATTGTAAACCTTAGCTTTAGTCTTTACTTTTTGGGTTTTAAAAAACACTTCAAATGAGACCATGTTGTGGTCTGAGTTTGCCAGTGGTTCTCTGACCTCTGTTTTAGTTATTCTGTCTTCGTTATTTGAAAAGACTAAATCAAGGCATGCCTCCCCTCTAGTCGGTGCCTTGACAAATTGTGTTAGGAAGCAGTCATTTGCCATTTCCACCGTTTCAATTTCATCCTTGGTGCTACCCACCGGGTTTTCCCATTTTATATGGGGGAAGTTGAAATCCCCCATTAGTATGGCTTCTCCTTTGTTACACGCATTTCTAATGTCATTGTATAACAGATTATTTTGCTCACCGTCTGAATCTGGCGGTCTATAGCATGCTCCTATTATTATGCCCTTTGAATTTTTGTCTGTTATTCTGACCCATATTGATTCTGTTTTATTTTCTTTGTCCAGGTTTAACACCTGGGCTTCAAGACTGTTTCTTATGTATAGCGCTACCCCTCCTCCTCTTCTGTCCTGCCTGTCTTCCCTATACAGTGTATACCCACAAATATTATATTTGTCCCCATCACTCTCAGACAACCAAGTTTCTGTAACACCTATCACATCATAGTTACTTGTTAGTGCAGTAGCTTCAAGTTCTAGAATTTTGTTTCTGATACTTCTAGCATTTAGATAAATACATTAAATGGTTGTCTTACCTGAGTTGTTGTTCTTATTTTGATTTGGTCTCTGTGATGAGTCAAAGGGGTTTCGGTCTGCAATTCAGCCTCCCAACAGTAGAAGGCACCAAACCAACTCGGGACTTCCCTTACCAAGGTCTTGTGACCATGACAAAAGTCATCTTTTTAAGGGGCGGCACCTTGGTGAGGGGCGGAAGTACGAGTATGTAAATTCCAGCCACTGGAGTCAAGTGAAATTAAGGATACCTGTCAGTTTGGGATTGGTGATCCACTGACTCCCGGGGCGGGGTTTGCATACTAAAGGGAACGTGCTACTGTGTTCGGAGTTGGTCCTAAGGAATAGAGGCGGGGAGAAAAAGGCTGGAGGAGTACTTGGTTGTTGTGGACTGTGTCACGAACGAGGGCCTTACTAACTGGTTCTTTTCTGTTTTTATTCCTTTTGTTTTATTTTTGGATTAAAGCAGAACGCGACGAGGACTAAGAGGCTCTCGTTCCTTTGTTTTTGATTACTCCCGCACTCCCTCCCTCACATCCTTTTTTATTATTTTTCTTTTTTTTCGCGTGTAATATTAAATAAAATTTTAATTGTTACACGTAAATCACTGTCTGGAAAATCCATTTGTACTCACTCGCCTCACAGTCTCCCTTCTGTTTTTTTGTTGATTTCTCCCCCCTTCCTTTCTAGTTTAAATGCTTCTGAACCTGCTTGAGGATCTTTTCTCCAAGTAGACTGGTTCCCTTGATATTTAAGTGCAGTCCGTCCCGTCTATACAGATAGTCCTCGTTGTAGAATGTGGTCCAATGATCAAGATAGGTGAAGCCTTCCCGTGTGCATCACGTCTTCAGCCATACGTTTTGATTAATTATTTCCAGCCGTCCATATGGTCCTTTGCAAGGTGCGGGTAGTATACCAGAAAATACCACAGTTTTGGTTTTCTCTTTTAATTTCCTTCCTAGCTCTCTGAATTTGTTTTGCAGGGATTTTGGTCTGTCTCTTCCAATGTTGTTTGTACCGATGTGGACGACTACTACCGGGTCGTCTCCTGTTCGTTCTAGGAGCCTGTCCACGTTCTCAGTGATGTGCTTGACCGAGGCTCCCGGAAGGCAACACACTGTTGTAGTAAGGGGGTCCAAACTGCAAATTGAACTTGCTGTGTTTCTCAATATGGAGTCCCCAACAATCATGACCTCCCTTCTTTTTGCTGTCTGGTCATCTCTGTCAATGGGATCCTGGATGTTGTTCCTTTCATTCTCTTGTTGTTGGTTCTGCTCATCAAAATTCTGAAGTGACCCAAATCTGTTGGTTGTTTTGATTTCTGGTGGTTGTGTTTGACGAAGTTTCTTTTATTCCCTGCTTCTGCCTACCTGAACCCAGCTGTTCTGACCTTCTATCTCCCTGGTGGCTTTCAGTCTGTTAGGGGTGATGCAGACTTCCATGAATTGTGGGTGTGCCAGTTCCTCAAGATCCTGTTGCTGTCTCACTTCTTCCAGCTCCATTTCTAGCATACTTACTAGTTTATGCAAATCCTGGATCGCGCGGCACTTTACGCACACTTGGTTTAGCTCCGCTGGGTTTTCTCGGATTTCCCACATCAAGCAGGTGTCACAGATTACTGGCTTGAAGACCATGTTGAGGGTTTTTTTTTGAAGTATAGTTTCTTCTGCAGCCGTCAACCTGCTTTCAAACTGCTTCTAAACTGCTCTGTACTTCTTCCACTCGCTGTCGCTGGGAAGACTGCCTCGTTTAACTCCTGACTCAGGGAAAGATAACAGTATTTAAGTGATATGTGTGTTCGTGGTATTCGTATTCCTGACTCAGGGAAAGCACACAGTATTTAAGTGATATTTGTTGGTATTCGTACTCCTGACTCTGGGAAATCACACAGTATTTAAGTGATATGTGTGTGTGGTTATTTGTACTCCTGACTCAGTGAAAGCAGTATTTAAGTGATATGTGTTGGTATTTGTTCTAAGATGAACATTATTCATATTATTAATATTAGTGTTCCGGTTTGACTGATGCATATCTTTGCGCCTCTGCATTGCTCTTACTGAGCTCACCTGTGACTCAAACCCCTTGAGGACCCGTCACTTAAGTTACTGTGAGTATTAGCTGATTAGAAATGTACTGAATGCAAAATTGCTATATTTATTATTTCTAAGCAGTGTCCAAATAAGCTTAGTAATTGGTGATTTTAAGCATTAAAATATCTGAAATATGCACTAAATTTAAATTGAATGTGTAAAAATATGTATACCAGTTTTGGTCCACAGCTTGTCTGCCTTTCCTAAAACTTTCACTAACTACATCTCTCAGAATACAATGTCTTCAGTTACAAGGAAAAACTGTACACAAGAAAAAACAACCCAGCAAACATTATCCAATCACTGACTAGCTCTGCCTGTTGTCTTACAGCCAATCACAGTAAGGATAAGAAAAATTGGAAGCTATGTGGGTTGAAGTGTCAGCAGCCCAGTGCAGTTACAAATCCGACTGGAACCATCATCCGAGGCAGATGCAAAAAAGGCGCCTGTACTGTAATATTAAACAAACTGTTTTATAACTAATTAATTTGTTTCCCTATTTTTTTTTTTTTTTTTTTTTGTATGGCTTTATATTGAAGTTTTAAGATGTTCACTGAGTTTATTTGAAGTCAGTGTGATACCTTGAAAAAATAAAGAACCTTGTAGAACTTCACTTTTGTTTGCTACAATATCCTTTGTTTTTGCAATGGTGAAACACAATGTTTGGCTCTGCTAACACAGACACATACAGCAGTTATACAATTATATTGCTTTGGCAGAGAAAGAACTCATGTAGAAACAAGTCAGCCATAAAAGACAAATGAGTGAAATTACCAAAAAAAAGGCAGACTTTGGATTACCAAAAAGCAAAAAACTCCAAGTGAAGTACTCTAAAATCAACATCATGTGTATTAATTATATTTCCGCTGTTATTTGTTTGTGGGTTTGGGGATAGGGGTCAGTTAAAATGTGCTCTGGACCTTTACCTTGCTGTAACTAAGAATTTCAGACCTTCACATAAAATAATTGACTACCCCTGGTGTAGCTCATATTGCAGACAGATGGATATTCTCAGTAATTAGTTTAAGTCATAGATAGTGGCATTAGACAATTAATCAAGGTAATCTACTCAAAGCCATTGTTCCTGACCCTTTAAGAATAAAAGGATTTAGCAACTAAAATTGTCGACAAAGCTGTCAATTTTTTATCTTTATATTTATATAGCGCCTTTCATAGTGGACCACCATCACAAAGAACTTTCCAGAGGTAGGCTGTGACCTGTGCATTAGGACATTGATTTAACATCTCATCCTCAGGATGGAGCACAAGGAGGTTACGTGACTTGCTCAGGGTCACACAGTGAGTCAGCCAGTGACGAAGATGGGCTTTTGAACCAGTGACCTTCTGGTTTAAGACCTTTACCTAAACAGGAACTATGGAAACTGCTGCATTTAAAGAATTTCCATTGTAATTGCATGCAATTTACAGTTTTTAAACTAAGCGTTATAAGAGAATCTCTTACAGTGAAGTCTGTAGAAGCTGCTTTGATCAATTACTCAAACATTATTATTGCTAGTTCAGTGTTTGAGAGAATGTTGATTGTGCAATTATTTATGGTGATATTCTGCATTGCTTGTTTTTATTTTATGAACATGTTATTAAATTGAATGCATGTTTAATGAATTCCCTTGTCTTTAAGTAGATTCCTGGTAAATCATTTGCCTGTATAACAACCTTGATTTATGAACTTTAAATGAAACTGAATGTGGTCTATTATTAGTTGTTGTAGCATTCTAACGTTACCACAGACATACAGAATGTAACCCAGGCTAGATCTGCCATGGTGTCCGTAGAAGTAACAGTCAGCGGCATCTCATATTGCCAGCAATACCAACAAAACTTGAATCTTAATAACTGTTCACTCAATGGTGCTTACTTCTTTAAAGACATGATTATATTCACTAAACAATGGACACTATAAAAAACAAATATAATAAAAACAAGTCAATCTGCTGCCATTTAGTGGCAGGCAATCAGGAGAGCTTCCGTTTTTTTGTCTTATGACTAGAAAAAGTTTGTGAGCAGTCTGGTCATATCCTTTTGTAAAGTTTAAAGAGTTATCATTGCTATGGTGGGTGTCTTTGGAGTATGCATGTACAAAACATTAACATGCTCTTTATCACCGCTGAATAAGCACAACTAGCTAGAAGAATAAATACAGTATGTACACCTCCACTGACCTTTGCATCCACACAGTCCTCAGTACTGCGCTAGGTGTGGTAACCTTATATACAAATGTGCCATCTACATTTTTGTGAAAAATATCTTAAAGAACCATCAGTTCAAGTCTTTGTTTTGAAAAATAAGAATATTAACGGGAAAAACAAATAGTGAGTAAACCCTAAATGAAATACAATAACAACATATATTTAGAGCTACTTTGGCTAGTAAATATATATTTTGCTGTTGATAGGCAATATTTGGACCCCTCCCTCATTTTCCCTGACCCGTTCCTATATAAAAATCAATAAGTGTGTATGTAGGCATTGAAATATGTAGTATTCACTTCTCTTTCATATAACTCAACTCTATTTTGGCATCCATGATTGAACATAACCCAGGATCTTTTTCTACCTTTTTCTTTTTTGTCTGTGGAGATTTGATTTAAGGATTTGCCAAGTAGGTTTACACAGAGAAGCTAGAAGCTTTAAAATAACACAACTGCCAAATCCTCACTGAATTTATAGTTAAGAATAAACCACACAGTTCAAACGATGAATCTTTTGACAAAGTAATCATGATTTCAGGAAGGGGAACTGAGCTAGCTAAATAATTCTACTTACAGATGTTGCAGGGTCGACAGAACCCTGCTTGTTTAAATTATAATTGCTGCTGGTGATTGATATGCAGTACTCAAAGAAATATGCTCCTTTGATCTCCTACGCATATCAAAAATAAATCTAAACTACGAAAGGCATTTTAACATTCTTTAAAATGACAGTTTTAGAATGCACAATCTGGACCATATTTCTAAGGCATTAGCATGCTGATATGGGCTTTGAAGTCATTAGTCCTGATGCTTTGGGCCAGATTTGTGTTCAAGCTTTTGTACAGTAGGCATTTCCAATTTATTAACACCCTAAAGCAAACATTAGCAAATCTAGTCACGCAAGTAGCAGCACTATGAGAAGAACCGCTATTACTTATAAAAAGAAGGATATGCATGCTTTTATATATTAATATATAAGAGAAGACAGGCTATTACATATAAATATATAGGAGAAGACACTCTATTAGATATAAATAAATAGGAGAAGACACTCTATTAGATATAAATATATAGGAGAAGACAAGCTATTACATATAAATATATATATATAAGATGACACTCTATTACATATAAATATATAGGAGAAGACAAGCTATTAAATATAAATATATAGAAGAAGACACTATTAGATATAAATATATAGGAGAAGACAAGCTATTACATATACATATATAGGAGAAGACACTCTATTACATATACATATATAGGAGAGGACAAGCTATTACGTATAAATATATAGGAGAAGAAACTCTATTACATATACATATAGACATGCAAATCTTTCACTGTCATTCAAACTTAAATTTGTACTCTATTCAAGAATGCTTTTTTTAAAGAAAACACAAGATAAGGTCATTTAGCATTTTGCACTGAAAGGCGTAACTCCCTGTTCCCAATATTTCCATTTTACTTTCTCAGTACAATAAAGTTTTCATCTTTAATATCTTTCTGCCCATCTATGTAAAGTTATTATACCAGTTGTGTGAAATGTTTATATTTTCAGTTAACATTTTACATTCTGTCTCTAATTACTGTGTATTTACATAGTAGTTACGTAGTAAATGCACATAATTACAATGTTATTATGCATAGTTACAATGTACTTAATGTGTAAATTTATTTTGCACAATGTATGTAAGTATACAATTGTATTGGAAAAGGTTAGGTTTGGGGACAGAATGAAGTTTAGAGCTGGGGTTTGGTTTAAAGATACAGCAAGACTTGTTATTTGTAAACGTACTCCTGTTAAAAAGAGTTTTAAAAAAATATCTAGAAAATATATAGAAAGTTGTTTTTACAAAGTTATTTAAAACATAATTAAAACATAACATTTGTAAATGTAACCCATATTTGTTTAAAGCATAACATCAATATAAATCTTGCCAGGTTTTCAGGTAGGAAATACGTAGTACATCCTAGTACATCACATCTACAACCCAATTACAAGGCAAGTTCCCATCAGCCTATTAGGTATATCAACCTACTTTGCAAACGCAGTCCTGATGTGCTTTTGAATTACTGTTCGTGGTTTGTTTGGTTATGTATCTCCGCCAGTTGTAGTGATGTTTCCCTTACCTTCGCATTATGGATTTGATTCTCCAATCATAGACCCAGTTCCAGGATTTGGCAGGAAAACGTCCTGACAGGAATCATCCCAAACCACGTCCATGTTCCAAACGCTGCAATGTTTCATTTTGCAGCAATCCTGCATTCCAATCACTTTGTCACAGAACATTCCTTGTTTACAATTTTAGAAAAGCAAACTATGAAGGTATGAAACAGAGACTAACAGAAGAAGATTGGAGTAAAATAGAGAAAACACCCACAGAAGAAGGATGGTTGTTCTTCAAAAATGTAGTACTAGAGGCACAAAACAATTACATCCCTAAAGTAGACAAATCTAAATGTAAAACTAAATTGCCAAAATGGTTTAATAGATCAAATAAAAAAAAATATTCAGCAAAAAAAGGCACTTTACAGAGCATTAAAAAAGGACCAAAAAGAAAGTATGCAGAAAGAGTACACAGAACTGCAAACGCAAGTCAAAAAGGAAGTTAGAAAGGCCAAGAGAAAAATAGAAATGAACATTGCTAAGGGAGCTAAAACCAATTCCAAAATGTTTTTCCAATATTACAACAGCAAGCGAACATTCAAAGAGGAGATTAAATGTTTAAGAGATACAAATGGCAAAATCGTAGATGAAGAAAAAAAATAGCAAATATATTAAATTATTACTTTTCACAAGTTTTTACAAAGAAAGATACTGACAACATGCCCCACATGTCATCCAGTTCCTATCCAGTTTTAAATATCTTTAACATAACTGAGGCAGAAGTGTTAAAGGGACTAGGAGCTCTTAAAATAAACAAATCACCTGGGCCGGATGAGATCCTCCCAGTAGTACTCAAAGAAATGAAAGAAGTAATTTACAAACCGCTAACCAAGATCATGCAGCAGTCTCTTGACACAGGGGTGGTACCGACAGACTGGAAAATTGCAAACATAATACCGATCCACAAAAAGGGAAACAAAACTGAACCAGGTAACTACAGACCAGTAAGCCTGACTTCTATTATATGCAAACTTATGGAAACTATAATAAGATCCAAAATGGAAAATTACCTATATGGTAACAGGGTCCTGGGAGACAGTCAACATGGTTTTAGGAAAGGGAGATCGTGTCTAACTAACTTGCTTGATTTTTTTGAGGATGCAACATCGATAATGGATAATTGCAAAGCATATGACATGGTTTATTTAGATTTCCAGAAAGCTTTTGACAAAGTCCCGCACAAAAGATTAATTCTCAAACTGAACGCAGTTGGGATTCAAGGAAACACATGTACATGGATTAGGGAGTGGTTAACATGTAGAAAACAGAAAGTACTTATTAGAGGAAAAACCTCAGAATGGAGTGTGGTAACCAGTGGTGTACCACAGGGATCAGTATTAGGTCTTCTGCTATTCCTAATCTACATTAATGATTTAGATTCTGGTATAGTAAGCAAACTTGTTAAATTTGCAGACGACACAAAAGTAGGAGGAGTGGCAAACACTGTTGCAGCAGCAAAGGTCATTCAAAATGATCTAGACAAGATTCAGAACTGGGCAGACACATGGCAAATGACATTTAATAGAGAAAAGTGTAAGGTACTGCACACAGGAAATAAAAATGTACATTATAAATATCATATGGGAGATACTGAAATTGGAGAAGGAATCTATGAAAAAGACCTAGGAGTTTTTGTTGACTCAGAAATGTCTTCATCTAGACAATGTGGGGAAGCTATAAAAAAGGCTAACAAGATGCTCGGATACATTGTGAAAAGTGTTGAATTTAAATCAAGGGAAGTAATGTTAAAACTGTACAATGCACTAGTAAGACCTCATCTTGAATATTGTGTGCAGTTCTGGTCACCTCGCAATAAAAAAGATATTGCTGCTCTAGAAAGAGTGCAAAGAAGAGCGACCAGAATTATTCCAGGCTTAAAAGGCATGTCATATGCAGACAGGCTAAAAGAATTGAATCTGTTCAGTCTTGAACAAAGCAGACTACGTGGCAACCTAATTCAAGCATTCAAAATTCTAAAAGGTATTGACAATGTCGACCCAAGGGACTTTTTCAGCCTGAAAAAAGAAACAAGGACCAGGGGTCACAAATGGAGATTAGACAAAGGGGCATTCAGAACAGAAAATAGGACGCACTTTTTTACACAGAGAATTGTGAGGGTCTGGAATCAACTCCCTAGTAATGTTGTTGAAGCTGACACCCTGGGATCCTTCAAGAAGCTGCTTGATGAGATTTTGGGATCAATAAGCTACTAACAACCAAACGAGCAAGAAGGGCCGAATGGCCTCCTCTCGTTTGTAAACTTTCTTATGTTCTTATGTTCTTATGTTCTTATGTTCTTATGTTCCAGAAAACTTCATGCTCAGAATCCACAGAGGCAGAAATGTAAATGTAGACAGATTGAAATGCGTGACATCAAGCTCAGGACTGCGTCGCCTTGCTTGTGTAAAAAAGGAGCATTTCCAGAATTGGTTCATCTAGTTCTCCATCAGATTCACATCATGTCATGGGGCTTAGCTGAATGCAAGAGCAATCATGCACAACAGGGTAACAGAAAAAAGAAAATACATTGTTTCACTGTTGTTAACATAACACAAATCTTTCCAACACTACATTTGTACTCCCATGTTTTCAGGTGTTGTTTATTTTCAGAATTGACTTACTGTTGTTCATGAGGGTACTCCGAATATATATATATATATATATATATATATATATATATATATATATATATATATATATATATATATATATATATATATATATACAGCTCTGAAAAAAAATAAGAGACCACTACAAAATTATCAGTTTCTCTGGTTTTACTATTTATAGGTATGTGTTTGGGTAAAATGAACATTTTTGTTTTATTCAATAAACTACTGACAACATTTCTCCCAAATTCCAAACAAAAATATTGTCATTTAGAGCATTTATTTGCAGAAAATGACAACTGGTCTAAATAACAAAAAAGATGCAGTATTGTCAGACCTCAAATAATGCAAAGAAAATAAGTTCAGATTCATTTTTAAACAACACAATACTAATGTTTTAACTTAGGAAGAGTTCAGAAATCAATATTTGGTGGAATAACCCTGATTTTCAATTACAGCTTTCATGCGTCTTGGCATGCTCTCCACCAGTCTTTCACATTGATGTTGGGTGACTTTATGCCACTAGCAAAAATTGAAGCAGCTCAGCTTTGTTTGATGGCTTGTGACCATCCATCTTCCTCTTGATCACATTCCAAAGGTTTTCAGTGGGGTTCTGGTCTGGAGATTGGGCTGGCCATGACAGGATCTTGATCTGGTGGTCCTCCATCCACACCTTGATTAACCTGGCTGTGTGGCATGGAGCATTGTCCTGCTGGAAAAACCAATCCTCAGAGTTGGGGAACATTGTCAGAGCAGAAGGAAGCAAGCTTTCTTCCAGGACAACCTTATACTTGGCTTGATTCATGCGCTCTTCACAAAGACAAATCTGACAAATCAAATAGATGTTATTAGTTTATATTTATCAATTAACAAAATACAAAGTGAGTGAACAGAAGAAAAATCTACATCAAATCAATATTTGCTGTGACCACCCTTTGCCTTCAAAACTGCATCAATTCTTCTAGGTACACTTGCGCATAGTTTTTGAAGAACTAGTTCTTAATGACTTTTGCTGTATGTTTGGCTTCGTTGTCATGCTGCAGAATACATTTGGGGCCAATCAGATGCCTCCCTGATGGTATTGCAAAATGGATAAATATCTGCCTGTACTTCTCAGCGCTGAGGAGACCATTAATTCTGACCAAATCCCCAACTCCATTTGCAGAAATGCAGCCCCAAACTTGCAAGGAACCTCCACCATGCTTCACTGTTGCCTGCAGACATTCATTCGTGTACCCCTCTCAAGCCCTTCAGCGAACAAACTGCCTTCTGCTACAGCCAAATATTTCAAATTTTGACTTATCAGTCCAGAGCACCTGCTGCCATTTTTCTGCACCCCAGTTCCTGTGTTTTCGTGCATAGTTGAGTCACTTGGCCTTGTTTCCACGTCGGAGGTATGGCTTTTTGGTCGCAAGTCTTCCATGAAGGCCACTTCTGACCAGACTTCTCCGGACAGTAGATGGGTGTACCAGGGTCCCACTGTTTTCTGCCAATTCTGAGCTGATGGCATTGCTGGACATGTTCCGATTGCGAAGGGAAGTAAGCATGATGTGTCTTTCATCTGCTGCAGTAAGTTTCCTTGGCCGACCACTGCATCTACGGTTCTCAATGTTGCCCGTTTCTTTGTGCTTCTTCAAAAGAGCTTGGACAGCACATCTGGAAACCCCTATCTGCCTTGAAATTTCTGCGTGGGAAAGACCTTGCTGATGCAGTATAACTACCTTGTGTCTTGTTTCTGTGCTCAGTCTTGCCATGGTGTATGACTTTTGACAGTAAACTGTTTTCAGCAACTTCACCTTGTTAGCTGAGTTTGGCTGTTCCTCACCAAGTTTTATTCCTCCTACACAGCTGTTTCTGTTTCAGTTAATGATTGTGTTTCAACCTACATATTGAATTGATGATCATTAGCACCTGTTTGGTATAATTGTTTAATCATACACCTGACTATATGCCTACAAAATCCCTGACTTTGTGTAAGTGTACCTAGAAGAATTGATGTTGTTTTGAAGGCAAAGGGTGGTCACACCAAATATGGATTTGATTTAGATTTTTGTTCTGTTCACTCACTTTGCATTTAGTTAATTGATAAATATAATCTATTAATATGTCTACTTCTGAAAGCATTCTTACTTTACAGCATTTTTTCACACCTGCCTAAAACTTTTGCACAGTACTGTATATATAAATTCGCAAATGCAAAATCTGCAAATAGAGTCCTGCTTGGTAATACGTTATTCTGTGACTCTGCTTACTGTTGATATACAGAAATCCATATGCTCACAACAATATACAACTCTACAGAAATTCATTCAGGATGGCAGACGATTAGAGGATGTTTTTATGAAGTTTGTTCTAACATCTACAGTATTTATAAAATCCCAGCTTCATTTATCCTATTGATTCCAGAAAAGCCACTGGCTTGTATGAACTTACTAGAAGGGAATTACGAAAAAATATTACAACGAGACTGAGTTCAAAATGTTCAGAGCAGGATCTTGTACCTCTGGTACTCCAGTTAAGTTACAAAGAGACATTTCTACCTGTTTTACAAAAGGTGCTTGCTGCCTTAGAATCTATTATGTTTACTTTATCTAAATGATTGCTTCTAACCCCTGATAAACTGGATGTTCTATCACTCATTCACTCACTTAGTCATCCTCCAGATCAATCTATTCAAATTTGCAATATGCTTTAAACACGGATGTAGGAGTAGCCCTTTATTTTAATTCCCCTCGAAGTTTGTGCTGGATTCATGACAATAATTACAGGCTCCAGCCTCCTGAGTGTGGCTCCCTCTGCAATATCAGTATGGAGTGTACATCTGAATCACATCAAACCCCTTTTTTAAAGACATGCATTATGATCTAGCATTTAACCTGAAGGAAAATTAGATTAGCAAAGCAACGAAGATCCTGTAATACAGACTGGCAATTGTTACCAGATTCCATACTGAATCATACTATGTTAGGTCGCATAGTGAAAATCCTATTATAGAATTCTACTTTTGCTTTAGTCAATGCAATTAGTGTCTCTTTTCACATACGTCATTATTCATCAGATTACAATATCACTCGTTAATCATGCATGGTCATGCCGAATGCTCAGTTCTGATTTTGAATTGATGGCTTTCGCTTAATAAATGTCTTTCTATGATATGCATTACAAATCAGGTTAACATGTTTCCTTTAACTCACTACCTCAATACAAATGTCGCTGCATACATTAAAAGTACGTACAATGTCAGATTAATTGTAATAATTTCCTTTTTAAGCCTGGAGGGGAGGCGGCCCCAGAAATTGGGGATATTTTTTCGTTTTAGGTTTTTTTTATTCCCTCTGTTTACCTTCTGTCACTATGGATATCATTATGTGATTATTTTTTGGGGGATGCACTATTTTTCTGCGAATTAAACAATGCGTGAGGTGGTGTATGTTCTTTTTTTCTGACAGCTTGCTTTTTTGTTCACCGGGATGAACACAGCGTACCAATTTTTAGTAACTAGGGATTTTCCAGCTCTCTTAGGCTCTCCTTTAGGGTGGAGTTTATGATGAATATTTTTTGAACACATCACACAGATTTATTATCTTATTGTTTATCTAGCAGCACCAGGATGCTCTGAAGGATGAGTCTGTGCTGCAACAATTTGTATTCTACTTAATTTTTCTTTAACCATTGGGTTCAATGTTTTGGAAATCTGTAAGATTTTGTATTATTTTAATAAAGGTGTTTGTTTAACACAATATTGTCCTGATTGAAAATGTATCTGAATAATGCTGAGTGACAGGATGATGTCACTGACAAGCTTCTCTAATCAGGAAGAGACACAGCCACAAGAGAGCAGCAGGTTTAAACAAACAGGTTAAACAAAACAGAACATATACTTCCAAACTCCGACAGAAAGAGCTGTTGGTTTCACATGCACACACGGCTTCAAAACGTCCCTAAACACCCACGATAATTCTCTATACACATTCTACTTTGTACACGCACCTCAAAACACATAACTTTACCAGCATAAATTCTCCAAACTAAATCTAAATTAATGTCTGTGAACACCTATTTTATACACCTGTGGCTGGAGCCCTAATTAATCATTTAAACATGTATTCAATTGATGGCTCCAGCCACATGTGTTTGAAGGGAGGATTTTAACTTCCTTCCTGCCACCTAATATTCCCCACACAACACACACTCTGCCATGCGACCACACACCTACACTAATCATACACACAACATACATTCTGCCATGCGGCCACACACCTACACTAATCATACGCACAATACCCCCAAACAATAACACCAACAATACAAAAATAATACAAATAAATACAGGGGCAGGGGGTACCCTGTCACATGCTGGTTATGAAGAAAAAATGTGTAGGAGAACAGTTTCCAAAGGTTTTCAAGATGCAGAATCTCAAGATATCTTTTAAAATAACTTTACCACTAAACTGAATCATGCATGCACTGCTGAATAAACTTCCAGGTGTGAGGTTGGCATGATTCAGTGAGAAACAATCCGTAAAAATGCAGCCTCAGCAGGAACACACGAGTTTCCTGTGGATAACAAATCTTGTAATGTACTTATTGTTATAGTTGCCACAGAAATACAATGATGAATTAAATAACAATCATTTAAGTTTTTGTTTTGTTTTAAATACTGCCTTTACTTCGTCCAAAACGGTCCCTTGTTTGTGAACAGGACTGTCAGCATCACTAATCAGGGAAGCTCAAAGTGGATGTCGCTTACATTGTACTACTCAGCTGCAGCAAGACTTCTGATGGACTGTAAATGTAAAGCAAAACAGAGAAACAGGGTATAGAGAAATAGTAACAAACAGGTCTGTGCGGGGGGGGGGGGGGGGGGGGGGGGGGGGGGGGGGGTGAGATGGTTACATCTTTACTTCATTAAACTACTTTCCTGTGCTTGTGATTTTGCTACATGGCAGCAACAACCCAATTTAGCTAAATCCATATCAAAGGGTCCATAATGTCATATGCATGTGCCAAAATAAATGTCATTTGCACATTTCTAATTGTTTTATGGATCGGAGTCAAAATATATATTGACAAAGTGTTCTATCTTCAAAAGGTTGAGTTGCTTTTCGATATAATTTGTTGAGTTTGAATAAATAGAAGATTTATTGGAACTTGACAACTTCTAACTTCAGCTGTGTTTCTTAAATTTGACAGTGTTCTCAAATAATTATGCAAATAATATATTTTTCAGATTGTGTTTATATATCCACTACATCCTGAAATTGCAATATTTTCTTTCTTTAGCAATATTTACATGTCAACAGATATGTATCTTTCAAGACTGCACACATGTTGTCTTCAAAGCAAATAAAACTACACAATCTTGAGGTATGATTATCTCAGTTTTAAAGTGTATTAACAAACAAACTTTGGGATAAGACTTTATTAATCAATGTACCATAGCCCTCTGTATGTTTGATGATATAGTCAGTGAATGTCTTTGCATTGGTAATGCATTTGCTGCTGTTGAGTGGTAATGTGGGGTGACATGGAAGGGAGAGTCTATCAAGAAATGTGCTGGAAAGCGTTCACATGGAAAAAGCTCACTAAACAACTCAATTGTTTTAAAAATTAAGAAGTGGTCTCTTGATCTAAGACTGCTGGGTAAAAAAAAAACAAAAAAAAACATTTATTTGGCTATAAAGCCCACAGAATGAGTTCCAGATCCTCTATATTGTAGCCGATAGCATAGCCAATAGAGCCATGGAAAGAGCATCTGAAAAGCTTGATTCAGTAATATCAAAGTGTTTCAGAGGGTTTAAAAGGGACCAAAAACAAAGTACACAGAAAGAGTGCACGGAACTGCAAAAGTAAGTCAAAAAGGAAGTTAGAAAGGCCAAGTGAGAAATAGACATTGCTAAGGGAGCTAAAACCAATTCCAAAATGTTTTTCCAATATTACAACAGCAAGAGAACATTCAAAGAGGAGGTTAAATGTCTAAGAGATACAAATGACAAAATCATAGATCATAAATCATAAATCATAGCAAATATATTAAAGATCCTCCCAATAGTACTCAAAGAAATGAAATAAGTTATTTACAAACCGCTAATAAGATCATGCAACAGTCTCTTGACACAGGAGTTGTACCGACAGACTGGAATATTGTAAACGTAATACAGATCCACAAAAAGGGAAACAAAACCCAACCAGGTAAATACAGACCAATAAGCCTGACTTCTATTATATGCAAACTTATGGAAATTATAATAGGATCCAAATTGGAAAATTACCTATATGGTAACAGTATCCTAGGAGAGAGTCAACATGGTTTTAGGAAAGGGAGATCATGTCTAACTAACCTGTTTGATTTTTTTGAGGATGCAACATCGATAATGGATAATTGTAAAGCATATGACATGGTTTATTTAGATTTCCAGAAACCGTTTGACAAAATCCTGAATTAAAAGATTAATTCTCAAACTAAACGCAGTAGTGATTCAAGGAAACACATGGATTAGGGAGTGGTTAACATGTAGAAAAGAGAGTACTGATTAGAGGAGAAACCTCAGAATGGAGTGTGGTAACTAATGGAGTACCACAGTGATCAGTATTAAGTCCTCTGCTATTCCTAATCTACATTAATGATTTAGACTGGTATAGTAAGCAAACTTGTTAAATTCGTAGATGACACAAAAGTAGGAGGAGTGGCAAACACTTTTGCAGCAGCAAAGGTCATTCAAAATGATCTAGACAAGATTCAGAACTGGGCAGACACATGGCAAATGACATTTAATAGAGAAAAGTGTAAGGTACTGCACGCAGGAAATAAAAATGTACATTATAAATATCATATGGGAGATATTGAAATTGGAGAAGGAATCTATGAAAAAGACCTAGGAGTTTTTGTTGACTCAGAAATGTCTTCATCTAGACAATGTGGGGAAGTTATAAAAAAGGCTAACAAGATGCTCGGATACATTGTGAAAAGTGTTGAATTTAAATCAAGGGAAGTAATGTTAAAACTGTACAATGCACTAGTAAGACCTCATCTTGAATATTGTGTTCAGTTCTGGTCACCTCGCTATAAAAAAGATATTGCTGCTCTAGAAAGAGTGCAAAGAAGAGCGACCAGAATTATTCCAGTTTTAAAAGGCATATGCAGACAGGCCAAAAGAATTGAATCTGTTCAGTCTTGAACAAAGAAGACTACGCGGCGAACTAATTCAAGCATTCAGAATTCTAAAAGGTATTGACAATGTTGACCTAAGAGACTTTTTCGACCTGAAAAAAGAAACAAAGACCAGGGGTCACAAATGGAGATTAGACAAAGGGGCATTCAGAACAGAAAATAGGACGCACTTTTTTACACAGAGAATCGCGAGGGTCTGGAATCAACTCCACATTAATGTTGTTGAAGCTGACACCCCGGGATCCATCAAGAAGCTGCTTGATGAGATTCTGGGATCAATAAGATACTAACAACCAAACGAGCAAGATGGGCCAAATGGCCTCCTCTCGTTTGTAACCTTTCTTATGTTCTTATGTTCTTAAGTACATATGAAGTAACATGCTATGCTATTCAATGTTGAATAACACATTTGGTGGTGTTAGAAAATGCCCATTGTTTTTAGAATCTGATATTGTACTATTAGCATTTTTATCATCCACATGCTACAGTTTCTCCTTTATGACTCATTTGTGGCACATGAAGTTCAAGAATTTTAAAACGACTTTCCAATCAGACGCACGTCGCAAGAGTGTGGATGATGTAATTCTGACCTGAGCTACAGGGCTGGAGACCGTCAACTCTGACCAGGAATGATGTCAGTATAAAGTATGAACCAGCCTTTAGAGACGCGTTCTGAACCTTATTGACTTTGATGTTACCAACAGTTCCTTTTGACAACGTTTGTATCAGATTTATAGTTTTAATTTGTTGTCACTCCCTGCATCTCTTTGTATGCGAGTCTGTGTTCCCACACTCAACATACTATAAGTACAGGGTGCTTCACGGTGTTCTTGAATGGTGTTGTCATCACTAATCAGGAAAAGATCTTACTCAGCAATCCCCACTTAGCCTCTCATCGATCACTGGAGTATAGGCACATGCTGCACCTGCTGACTGCACCACTGACTCCAACAGAAAATGAGGTATTCAGTACATTAGACTGGCAATAATTTCAACATTGTGATCGTGTACAAGTCTCTGTTATGAAATATAAACGTGAGCCTCATTGAAGTGCAGTCTTGGTATGAGAAGCCCCTTGGTTATAAGTAAACAATCACACACGGAAAAGCATGTTGTGAGGCACTAGCACAACACATGCCTTTCAGTGTGTTACTGCGCTTATAAATACAAAAAAACTATTTTGCTGAATGTATCCTTCCAACAAGACAAAAGGCTGTAGAGCACTATTAATTGCAAAATAGTCCCTATATTTTTGTCATAAAGCTTTATAAATTAGCTAGAAGAAATGTCTGCTGAATTAATTGTTTGTTTACTTTGTAGATATGCACATGTATTTACTTATTTATTAAATATACATTGCAGCTTTACATTTCCAGAAAGATAAGATGTTTTGCTAGGGGAAATATCGATTAAAGTACATTATGGAGGGATTTTGTTTTTGTACATTTCTCAGAACATGTGAAAATATTTCTTTCCTTGAAGTACTTTCACGTACATTTGTTTATTAGTGGGGGAAAAATGTATTACATTATATAAAGCTTACTAGCAATTGAACAGTAAAGATAAGTTAATTCATAATTGTAAAATAATAATATTTTAATGGTTTTGTTTTTTTCAGGAGACCCTACCCATGCATTTTATCTCATCACTACACACCTAAAGAAAAACAGTGATGTCACAGGGGGGGTCGGCAAAACTATATTGCATGGCATTGCTTTTCCATAACACTCACCATAGTCAACTTCACTAATCTGTTTTGCTTATTTTACAATATAATCCACTGGACATCCATAAAAAAGCCTGACTTTACTAACAGAGTAAACTCCTAACATGAAGTTCTAAGCTCAATCACATTAAAGACAGGTTCACACCACCTAGAGGCTTGTGTTTGGACTATAGCCCATGAACCTAACAGCAATCAAAATAAAACAGATTATTTTCTGGTCTCAAAAGAACATGTGACTGTCTGGCTAAAATCTCCAGAGGTTTCCTCACCCTTCCTGGGAAGGGTTTTTCTTCTGCTTCATGCTACACACTCATGTTTCTACCAGATGCTGGTCTTGTTCATCACTCAATGTGATCCATCCAGCGTTATGAGAGGACTCTGAGTTTTCTTGAAGTTGTCCCATAAATTGAATGTCCTATAAAGAGATTCACGGTGGCTTACATAAGGGCTTTTAAAATCTTAACTACAGTTGTAATGATTAATATTTCAAGCAATTAAAAAGGCAATTTTATTTTGGTCCTCCCTGTTGAAGAATGTCCAATTTAGGCTTTAACAACCTTTATCATTATTTATTATTATTCATTTTTCCT
This sequence comes from Polyodon spathula, assembly GCF_017654505.1. NCBI lineage: Eukaryota > Metazoa > Chordata > Actinopteri > Acipenseriformes > Polyodontidae > Polyodon > Polyodon spathula. Next base: position 2,915,966 of record NC_054538.1, on the reverse strand, counting down.
CAATTAAAAATGAGGAAAATGGCATATGAATTAAAAAATCAAATCAAAACTTAAGGGAGTAGCCACATGTTATCCATAACCTGCCACTTAACAGACACATCAAGATTAAGTCTAATTATGAGTGGTAGAGGGTACCCGTAAACTTACATAGCCAATAGAAATACAGTAAAACTTGATAGACAGAGGGTGATTGCAGGTGGAGTACACATAGAATCCCACCCATTTTGAGGTTAGGTGTTAGCCAATAGCAATACAGCAGACCTTGAAAAGCATGACGTAAGGTTATCTTTTTTAATTTTTACAAAATTACACGTGGGTTTAGCCTCCGTAGCCTGTTATGATGAGCCGACACTGGTGTAAGTACACATGTATTTACTAAGTAACTACTATGTAAAAACACAGTTATTAGAGTCAATTGTACACAATGCAGTGTTACCAACCATTTTTCGTTTTTTTTTGCATGTTAATTTTTAAAGTTTATTACTTATAGACCAGATCTCCAGTCTACTGAACAAAAAAGCATGAATCACGCTTTACATTCTAATATAAAATCCACATTTTATCTCTTATTGTAAGTCATAATGATAATCATTATATAGTGCCTTTCATAGTGGACCACCATCACAAAGTGCTTTACAAGATACAAGACTAGGGTGTGTGAACTATGCATCAGCTGCAGAGTCAGTTACAAGAACATCTCACCCGAAAGACGGAGCACAGGGAGGTTAAGCGACTTGCTCAGGGTCCCACATTGAGTCAGTGGCTGCGCTGGGATCTTAACCAGGACCTCCTGGCTAGAAACTTGTTTCTTTAACCATTGGACCACATAGCCTCCTATAATGTCATGTAAGATCTTTGTTCATGATGTAACTCCAGGGGAATCTGACTTGTGGGGAGTTATTTCTGCAGGTAGGCAGAGATAAGAAGAAACTCAATAATCAGGAGCAAAACAAAAGCAGATGGTATTGACCCTGTGAGTCAGCCAACATTCTATAAATCTGATACATGCTCTTTGGTAGGATAGTCACCTCAGCTTTAGAGTTACCAGATTTCCAGAGTAAAAAACACTGAAGCTGTAGCAAATCTGAAGTAGTTAAAATAAGTACTGTGTGTGTGTGTGTGTGTGTGTCTATATATATATATATATATATATATATATATATATATATATATATATATATATATATATATAGTGCCTATAGGGTGTTCGGAGCCTTTACACAGAGAATTGTGAGGGTCTGGAAACAACTCCCCAGTAATCTAGGATCTACACATCCTACCCACAACTTCCAAATGAAAAAAGTATTCTAGAAATTTGTAGAAAATTAATTAAAAGTAAAACTGAAATAGCTTGGTTGGATAAGTGTACACCCGCCTTGTAATAAAAATCCTAAATTATCTCAGGTGTAACCAGTCGCCTTCAAAATCAAACATCAAGTTAAGTGGCCTCCATCTGGATTAAATTGTAGTGAATCACTTGATTTCAGGATAAATTCAGCAGTTCCTGTAGGTTCCCTCTGCTGGGTAGTGCATTTCAAAGCAAAGATTCAACCATGAGCACCAAGGCGCTTTCAAAAGAACTCCAGGACAAATTTGTTTAGAAGCACAGATAAGGGGATGAATATAAAAAATATCAAAGGTCTTGAATATCCCTTGGAGTACGTTCAAGACGACTATTAATAAGTGGAAGGTGTATGGCACCACCAAGGCACTGCCTAGATCAGGCAGTCCCTCCAAACTGGATGAGCAAGAAGGAAACAAATTAAAGAGGCTACCAAGAGGCCAATGGCAACTTTATGGCCAAGACTGGTCAAAGTCTGCATGTGACAACAATATCCCAAGCACTCCACAAATCTGACCTGTATGGTAGGGTGGCAAGAAGGAAGCCATTACTCAAGAATCCCATTTCAAGTATGCAAAAAAACATTCAGGAGATTCTGTAGCCATGTGGCAAAAAGTTTTGTGGTCTGACGATACTAAAATGGAACTTTTTGGCCTAAATGCAAATATTATGTTTGGTGCAAACCCAACACAACGCATCACCCAAAGAACAACATCCCTACTGTGAAGTTTGGTAGTGGCAGCATCATGTTATGGGGATGTTTTTCATTGTCAGGGAATGGGGCACTTGTCAGGATAGAAGGGAAAATGAACGAAGCAAAGTACAGAGAAGTCCTTCAGGAAAACCTGCTGCCCTCTGCAAGAAAGCTGAAACTGGAACTGAAACTTTCAGCATGACAACAACAAAAACACACAGCCAAAGCTACATTGGAGTGGCTAAAGAACAAAAAGGTAAATGTCCTTGAGTGTCCCAGTCAGAGCCCCGACCTAAATCCAGTCGAAAATTGGTGGCATGACTTGAAGACTGCTGTCCATCAATGCTCTCCAAGGAACTTGACAGAGCTTGAACAGTTTTGTAAAGAATGGTCAAATATTGCCAAATCTAGGTGTGCAGGTCTATGTCTAAGTTGGTAGAGACATATCCCAACAGACTCACAGCTGTAATTGCTGCCAAAGGTGCTTCCCCTAGGTATTAACTCAGGGGGTGTAGACTTATCCAGTTATGTATTTACAATATATAATTTATTTCTCAATAAAAACTTTTTTCCCCCCTAACAGTGTGGAGTATGGTGTGTAGATAACCGGAAAAAAATCCTCATTTAAATGCATGAAACTCTGAGGCACTGACACAAAAAAATGTGAAAAAAGTAAAAAGTTCAAGGGGGTGTTGACTTTCTATAGGCACTATATATATATATATATATATATATATATATATATATATATATATATATATATATATATAATATATATTTTGAGCAGGGTTCGTTGTACATCAGTACATCCATTTTAATATATCCCTCCAATGTGTGCAGTTCTTCTTTAAATAAATAAAAGACATCCGAATCCTGTGTATTTTGTTTAATAGCAACAGCACATTCACATCACACTTTTCATGTAGTAAAGTTATGCAGTAAACCTGTAATATATAATAACGTCAAAATGTTGTAGACTTTTGTGCTTTGTTGCTTTGTCTGTCAAATGTGTTCTAGAGATTATACTGAAATAAAAAAAAAATGGTGCACAGAAATATTTATTTTTTCTAAATGCACAGCTGTCAGATGTGTTGAACAATATATGCTTTAGTAAATTAAATTTTACTTTATTGCAATGTCCCAAAACAAGTTGAACCATTTGGAAACTGCTGTGTTTTATTAAAATATTTTTAAAACTATTTCATAGCTTATTTGATATGCGTTCGCCTTTCCTGTAATGGTAAAGTAAACAGTTCTGTATTTTGACATTTCTGTTGTGGGGGGAGGGGGCTAGCGATAAATTGTGTAAGTTTCAAACTGAAATCTTATTCCAGGTTATATTTTCATTCGGTAATAAAGATACTAGTAACTAAAAGGCTCAAAAATATAGATTGTGTGCGTCCCTTGTTAGTAGCTAAATGCCAGTCTGTTTTTCATTCAACAGTTTCCTTCAGTTTTCTTGACAGTTTTTGTAGATGCAATATTCGGTCGAATCTTTAGAGATGGATTCGGTATTCGGCAGAATCCCAAAAACTAGGATTCGGTGCACCCCTAGATAACAGGCAAGCCCGCAGGCGCCCCGCCAGACTATAGGGATCGCTGGTGCGCCTTGAGCCGGGGACACCCTGGCCGACCTTTTTAGACAGAACGATATTTGAAACTAAAAATACCTATTTGATTTTATTTGATTGTATTGTTACTAAGCATAGATGTTTTAAAAAAAAAATAGTATTCTGCTCTAATAATTGAGTGACAAAACTCTCTGAAGAGAAATAATATATTTTAAGTGTTTGTTCTAATGAGAAACATAATATTTAAACTTTATATTTAAAGTGTTTTTGCTTGTTTAAGGCTCTGCTGTAATACAAACAGACTGTAAAAGCAGGAGCAAGCATTTCATTTAATCAATTTAAGAATTAGGTTCATTCTCCAACAACACAAAACATATTTAGAATATAAATATAAATATAAGAATATAAATGTTTAGTTTATATAAAGATTTTACTGCAATAAAAAAACAGAACTGTTAGATTGGAATATTAGACAAATAAAGGGTAAACTGTATTTAAAAAAAACATCTACAGAAAAATAGCCTTGCCTTTATATTCTTGAAAGCAGAGCATTGCTAGATACGGAAGGTTCAGTCAAAGTGAGATTTGCTTGTTGTCAGCAATTTGGAGTCCAAGGTCTTTCTATGATAAGAAAACCTGGCAGTAAAAGGGAGCATTCCATGAATTAGGGGAGTTGCGCCCAGTATCAGTTATTATCAAATAAGTACCGACTTTCTTTGGAAGAAAACTTCATGCAGTGAATTTGTAGATGTGTTTACAATGGTGTTTCATATTAATCAAAACAATAGTCTTGGCAAGAAAACAGGGTGTCTAAATCCTGCTTGAGCAGCAAGTTTAGAAACAGAGAGAGGTCAGGCATCGTCCAAGAATCGCACAGTTAAATAAACCTGTTATAATTGACATGTTCATTATAAAATATAAATGAAAATAACTGAACTGACCACTGTATGCTTATTCAAAGGCAGTCTTTGTCCCATACTTTGTTAACACACATTTGTATATGAAGTTAAACTGGTCCATTGACAACACATTGAAAAGATAACATGATATGCGGCTAAGTCGGACATATATATTGTTTGACCCAGGTTAATATAATCAAATAGAGCTGGTGTTACATATTAAAAGCATCTCTCATGTATACACATATACTTGTATATTATTATATTATTGTATTATATTATTATATTATTGTATTATATTATAGCAAGGATTCTGTGAACTTTGGTCCGCCTGACTTTTTAGAAAAAGGAGGAGTTGGAAAAAGATAGCGATGAAATCATGTTGTAATATTTTTTGGCAAGAAGTAATATCCAATCAGTTTTGAAAAATGAGTTGACCAGATCCTTCTAGAATGTATAATTAACTCAAAGATAGGAAATGTCAAGGCCGAGTTATGATTAGATTTACTTGTGGCTTCTGATGTATTCAATGGAGGCAAAAACCTATATAATCCCAGAACAAAACCCCATTCAATATAGTTCAACTTTCTAACTACAAGCTGTGTGATCCATGCTCTGAGGGTCTCTGAAAAACTGATTGCTGTTTGGTCGAACTGATTGCTGTTTTGTCGAAGTCAAGTCTCTGCCTTTTGAAAACAGATTTTTTTTTTCAATATATCCTAAACTTCCATATACTGGAAGGTAAGCATATATTTAATATCTCTTTTATATTGATGCATTGCTATAAGGCATAGAAAGGATGTTTTAGTCTTAAGAGAGTGATATATATATATATATATATATATATATATATATATATATATATATATATATATATATATATATAGATATAATATATATATATATATATATAATAAAATTCTATAATTTAGCTGTGTTTTTTTATTTGAATGTTCTAGAATTTAGCATTATTTTTAGCATCATGCATTGGCATGATGTCTATGATGTCTAAATACATAATAACCATATTCGTATTAATGTATTGAAGTAGTAATACTGTTAAGCCTGTAAATCACTGGATTGCTCAGACTGATTTTTACTTGGGATTTACAGTGGTCTGCACAACCAATCAATCCAATATCTAAAGCATTTAATAAACCGAAAATAGCACTTCTACTGCTCTGATTCGATAAAACTTCAAATTAAATAAGTCTGTGTGTTTTTCTTGATTATTAAAAAGTCATCTGGAAACGATGTAAGCCCAGTGCATGAACGTTCCACTTACAGGAGTCTGAAACATATTTATGTCCTCCTAAATGTCTCTCCTGAGTTTAAGAGTGTGCTCAGAGTATATATATATATATATATATATATATATATATATATATATATATATATACACACACAGACTGTAAGCACATTTTGCTGCCTCTCCATTACTGTGGTAAAATGCATGGACACAGACATGTTTGACTAGTGCACATGGTAATGCTTAACTGTAATTGGTTCACTATATAATGCTCAGTGTTTTGTCCAGTATAAAATTACCTTTACATATTCAGATTTATTTATGGTTCAGTGAACATGTCTAAACTAAGAGGTGGTTTAATATAATTTCTTGAATTATAGTTCATTGTTTTCCTTCCACTTTTTCTTTACAGCTGTATTCAATATATTGTTTTTACATGACTCCGGAATAGGATCATGGAATTCCATATGCAGTTGTAGTCTGGATACCGCATTTACACAAAATGGATTTCCATTACAAATATACAAATCTATTACAGATTTATGCTGAACTGAGCCTGTGGTTCGGCAGGAGAGCCTGTATATAAACGTGTGGCACAGTGGGTCAATGATACCCCTGCATGGTGCTGGGGGTACTGCACTGCTGGAAGTGCTGTTCTTTGGTCAAACTGCTGTGAAAATTAAAGAAACCACTGACGTTTGCAGAAGAATGCTGGTGTAAACCTCAATGTCATGGGCATTTCAATACAATTCTGGTACGACAAATTCTCTAATTCCAATCCCCCAATTCCTGTAAACAGGGGCAGATTAGAAATTATATAATACGAATACTACAATAATAATAATATGTTAATGCAATAAGCTAGTGGTATGACTACCACAAAACATATCATTAATGGAGGTGACTATATACTGACCATGTTATATTAATCAATCAAAATATTACAACGTAGCACACGATGTCTATGTTCTCCAGGGGATGTAAATCATTGTTAAAACAGCAGCTAGATTGAGTTACAAAGTGGACTTCCTGAGTTGGTGTCAGTTTGTAGCTTGTAAAACAACAACCAAATCCATCTAAGGCACCACATGCTGTATAACATATGTTTGGGGATATTGTGTTTTTACTTGTTTCCTTATCTAAATACCCACAGTTGTGAAAACTACATTTTCCATACACACCAGTGTCTGGAACAGTGAACATGATACAGATGCAGGGAAGTGGGCAGTAAAACTAATAATCTTTCTGCATTTCTACTTCCACTGCTTAAACTTACAATATTTTCATGGTTCAGGAGAAAATAATTACATCAAAGAAAGCCTTCTGCACAGTAGCCTGTTCTCCTTTGGGAAAAAAATCAAAGTAACACAATGACAATCAATGTAAGAAATGAAGACAGAAGTTTTGATTTGAAATATAAATGAATGGCTGAAATAACTAAATGGGAGTCATTCCATGCCAAGCTTTGCACCACCAGGCCCTTTGCCTAGTGTGCTGGGGAGGAGGGCGATTGAGCGTCTTACCTATATAGTAAATACTTTGTATTGGTTTGTCATTAAATACGACCATACAACTCATTTTAAACCAAAATGAAGAGACTGAAACGGAATAGTAACACGAGTGCTGTGAATTACCAAATGATCGATTTATTGCTAAATAACTCAATATTATTTCATAATTACTCAGAAAATATTTTTCTCTTTGTGGCGCTGTGGCAAACTGGCTGCTGATAGTGAACAGGTGTAGAGCAGGTGCAGTGCTGGTGCAATAATCCAAAGAAACCAACAGACAAAAAAGTACGGGTGAAATGGTTTGTTTATTGCCTGTTTATAATCCAAGGGTCTGATGACCAGACAGTAAATAATAATGAGCTTGCAATACACCACCATGTCTATTGCACAGTATTGAAAAAGGCTTGCAGTCCCTTAAATAATAAGCACAGTACTGAAACACACACAATTAGACACACACACCATCACCAGCCCAGCGTGAGTGCTTGTGGTGCAGTACAGTGTAATACGTGCTTTATTTGTAAATGACAGTGATAACAATGTTGATCGTGACTGAAGTGCAGTGGATTTGCTCTGGGTTTGTGTTTAGCCATCTAGAGCTATAATCAGAAAACAAAGACAGTTACTAAACAGACACGGACAAACAAACAGAGAAACACTCGCAATACTTCCAATACAATTTCTCTGCGTCTCTCACGGTCCTACCAGTTTCTAACCCAAAACCAAGCGAAGGAAAAGATTAGCATTTCTCAGGCCCCTTTTATGCTACCCCGCATGACCCCTTGGTAAACGATTGCAGCTGCGTCTATTGCTTACAGCTGCTACCTTGTTTACCTTCCAGGTCAATATGTTCCTGCAACAGAGTCTCACTTCCTTCTAGGCTGACCGACTTCCTGACATCGGAAACTAACTGTCAGGCCTGCCCGTCCAGAGACTTCTCCTTTCGCTATTTAGCACCCAGTGACAGAAATACAATTTTCTGGTGATAAATCTCCCTCCCAACCTGTGAGGGTGCTAAAGAACAGGAGGAGAAGTATCTGGAAGGGCTGGCCTGACAGTTCGTTTCCAGGACTGGGAAGTGGGTCAGCCTGGAAAGAAGCGAGACTCTGTTGTAAGACTGTATTGACCTGAAAGGTAAACAAGGGGCAGCTGCAACCGTTTACCTAGATGTCATATGGGAGTACATATAGGGGCCACGGTAATACTGATCTTTTCCTTCGTTTGGGTTAAAGCTAGGAGAGAAGGACTGAGAGAGGAGCTCTCAGAGAATATAAAAAGCAATAAGTGTTATATGTATTGTGTGTTATTTCTGACTGTCTGTAATTGTCTGTCTTTGTCGCACCACTAGACAGTTAAAGCACACCTCCGGAGCTGTCGCCACAAAAGCACTATCTGGAGCATCACTGCACTGAGCACCTGCACGTTTGCATTCACCCAGGACTGGTGACCATGCCTTTGTTTTCTGTTCAGGACTGTGTTGTGTTATTCACGCTCCCCGCGCTTTACACATTGTTGTGTACTTCCGGGGATTTATTATTTGACGGTCGCCAGACCTGGAAACAGCACAATAAACACTTCTTCACTAAATTACCGTTGTCTGTTCATCACCCCTGCACCGCATCACCGCTACACCTGTTCCCCTTACAACCACTTTGCCACACACCCTCACAGGTCGAGAGGGAGATTTACCACCAGAACTCATTGTATTTCTGTCACAGCGATAATGAACTTACATAGCAATTCTGGAAACAAAATATTTTTTTCAGTAAAAAAAAAAAAAAAAAAAAAAAGATCCTAATAACAAAGACTTTCATTCAAAAATTCTAAAAGTAGGCAGTCTGCATGGATCACTTACCTGTTTTGCTTAGTAAAATAATGTGTAAGGTCACAAGGAGGAGAGAAATAATCCTAAAGATAAATGTCTATGGGGCATGCAATGACAACAATGTGCAAGTGATAGTACAATACTTCACACCAGTTTTAGATTAGAATTGCATTGTATGAGAATTTATATCCAGATGGGCATACCTAAACATAACAGCATGGATCAGACTAGGACTGTAAAGCATTCAAGTCCACATAAAAGAAATGGAACAGGTATAGATTAAGGCATACTTTCATGTCAGTGCTGTATAAAAACACATACATCATAGAAGACCATAGATTTTTTACTTTATTTTTATTTTTTTTACTATGTATACACATGGATACAATAATGAAAAAAAAAGTTTAATATTACAATGAACCATACCTGCTACCCTATCAGTAGCCCTCAAAAAAGCTGAAGCCTCTTCTTCTTCTTCTTTTTCTTCTTCCCCAAAGTTGCTCAGAAAATTGGTAAGTTGGTCGATGCCCATGGGACGGTGTACCAGAAACAAAAATAAATGTTGTAGGTCACATGGTTCGGCAGCCATATTGGATTTTACGGTGATTGTTAAAACGTCTACATATCAAAAACAGCAACTTGCTATGCTTTTTCAGGGATAGTCCAGCATTAACTGTTGTTCATAGGAAACGGATTGGTTTTGTGGTGTGGCAGGCACATAAGATAATGTCATAAAAAAATCCTCGACTTCTGACACTTCGATTTATGACGCACAGCCCTTACAACTCCTTTACATTATTAATCGGCTTCATTTTTACGACATCGACACTGCATTTACGACACAGCATCATGTGCACATTTACGACACATGCACCATGGGCGCAGCTCAGTGTCCAAACCGTAGTCAGTGCCTGCCGTGTCGCCCTGACAGACTTTCTTTAGACACGTAACTGTTTTTTTTTTTGCTGTTAACAATGTATGATAAGAGCAACTGACTCAAAACGAAACCTAAGCTGTGATCTGTGTTACATGACGAGGGGCTTAACTTCAGGCGATCGTATTTCCTGCTACTAGTACCACATACACACACTAAATACGTCATTGGAAAGCCAAGAGTCTGTACTTTTAAACAAGCCAGGTAGTTGTCTGAGTAATATGAACGTAATCACCAGGCTGAGTGTGAAGAATTAAATAAATATTTGCATAAGTAGAATATAACCGAATATAATATTATCTAGCTGAAGAGTCAGGAACGTAAACTCAATTTCTAACATTGTTCCTATGGGAAAATGTGCTTCGACTTACGACGCTTCGACTTACAATGCAACTTTCAGGAACCAATTGTGTCGTAAGTGCGAGGACTGCCTGTACAGTAAAAATGTAAAATCGTCCAAAAACAAACATCTTCTCGGAAAGCACTTATTCGATTGATGGCTGTACATGTTCCAAGCCTTCAGTTCTCTAGCACCCTCTGTTTAACTATGTGTGCAGTTATTGCTGGTATTGTTGGAAAGCTGAGATCCTAAGCTTTCCAACGATACCACCCTTTTCAGCCTAGCTGCTACAATGACTGAGCAATCGACTCAAAACTATACAATTTATACTATCTTCTAAACGTTCTCTCTGCTTTAATAGAAAGCAAAACAATGTTGAGAGTACAGTGTGTTTACGTTTGCTTTAGATAGAGGGACACTGTAAGCCAAATGTAAATATTCCAGCTAGGACTACAAGAGTGCTAAGACTTTGTGCGTAATACCTTCAGGGTCTGTTCTATTCAGGAATCTTAATCATAGTCTGATAACATTTACAAAAAACTCCCTTGAAAGTGATATGTTTTCATCATCTGTATACGTTATATCCTTCTTGATTATCTCAAATATATTATTGAAACTGACAGTCGTATTTTTTCAGCTTTAGTTCACCCTTTTCAACTAATTTGGAAACGTTATATCTAGAACTAAGGAATGTGAAAATAAAAGTTATGTGGTCATTTCTGAGCACAAACCTGTAGTAAGTGCAGTGGAAATGTTTGCTTATTGTCTGTTGAAACACATGGCAACTGACAGTAGAAATCTGTGGAAACTGCCAGTACAAACATGTGACAACTAGCTGCATAAACTTGTGATAACCTGGCTACAGATATATGTGGTAACATTTAATAAACGTGTGAGGATATTAATAACTGAACCTGGTGGTAACTGACAGTAGAATATTGGCATAGTTAAAACACAACAGCTTCCTGTATTTTTTAAGATGAAATGCAATAATTTCATGTTAGTTTGAGAATACAAAATGGAAGGGATGTAGCACCTGGGGAATCCAAAAGCCCATGTACATTTTTTTAAATATTTTTTTTTTTACCTTTAACCCTTTCAGGAACAAGTGTTTTTGAGTGGGAGTGGTGCTGGTTCATGTCCAACTTCCTGTTGTTCAATAGCGTCTCAATTTTTAAAATTCCCTGCAACTGAGCTGAGAAACATTACCTTTTTAAAAGAACCATGAACATGTATAGTGCCCTCTAGTCTTAGTCACACCTCTCTTAAACCACAACTTGGCAGAAGGTCCTATTTTTTTCTTGCTCACTTTTATTGTTTCTACATAGATTATTTATCAGTATGCTCTCATAAAAGACCTGGTTGAGCGGTCTCCGCAGAGCTGCTCTGACCGTCATTTTTTATCTCTTCGGTGGGTTTCCTCGGCACAGATCCAGATTCTATTGTGTCATTGTCAAGCCTCTGGGTGTAAAACCACTGCTCAGCATCATCTGTGCTTGAGATTAACTTGTTTTAGTTGTAGTGCAACTGTGAGTATCCATATATATATATATATATATATATATATATATATATATATATATATATATATATATATATATATATAATGGATATAACACTTAAACAAACAGTGGACTAAATGACAAACAAGGTGAGTCAAAACAATGGTTATATATTTTACTTTGTTTAGTTTTCTCATTTTTAATTCTCTCCTCTCCACACCCATTCTCCACTCACTGAAAACATAACCCCGAGTGAGTGAAAACATGCTTTTATGCAGCTGTACCGAGACTCGGTTGCTAATCAATCAATCAATCGGAGTCGCTGTACAACTGCACGTGAATTAATACAAGTGCAATTCCCTGTGCTCACATTTTACATTTTACTTGCACGTGAAGTGCTGTGCGATCCTCGTGCCTAAATACAAATAAACATTTTAAACAATCATGTTACACAGACCCGTTTATATCCCATGTACCAAGGGCTATACACCAACATCAACACACAACATACAACACAAAATACACACAGGGATGGGGCACTTTGCCACATGCATACACATTTTTTTAAACTTAATATTTTATTCAAAACTTGAATGCTCAAACCGAAGACTAAGGGTAAGATAAGTTACAGTAAATGTCAGAAAAAACTAAAGAGAAAAAACTGAAATATGTTGATTGCATAAGTATTCAGTCCTGTCAACTCAATATTTGATGGATGCACCTTTGGCAGCAATTACAGACACCAGTCTTTTTGGGTAAGTCTCTACCAACATTGCACACTGACGGTGCAATTTGTGCCCATTTTTCTTGGCAGATTTTCTCAAACTCTCAAACTTGATCGCTTATGGACAGCATCCGTCCCCCACTCAACTCAGCCCAGCTTACTTACCCGTACATCAGCGTTGCTTTCTTTCTATTGTGCTTGAGATCCCCATCCAGAATCTTTCTGTCTCAACCACAACCAGTTGCTTCTCCTTTCTGCTGCTTCAGATAAGTTGTTTACTGTGCGATGCAATTCATGGCCACTGAAACTGACATCTCTGAGAAACCAGGTTGTAGAGTGTGCCAAAAATCCTCAACAACCCACCTCCACTGCTACACTGGGTAAACTCTCCATCCTCGCTGTTCCACTTCAGCAGCTAGTTGAGTGTATCAAAGTTTCTTCCTCTCATACACCTTATCCACAGCACTGTTAACTATATCAAATGAACAAGGCGTGCTGATCCAGACCACAAGTCAATGTCTGGTTGAAGGTTAGTGGTGGCAATCTCAGGAGGAAAAATAAGCCGTTGACCAACACCTGCCAGCATTTTCCAGTCTCTAACAGATTCCAGTTGTCCTGGACGAGGCTTGGTTTTAGAACATAAGAACATAAGAAAGTTTACAAACGAGAGGAGGCCATTCGGCCCATCTTGCTCATTTGGTTGTTAGTAGCTTATTGATCCCAGAATCTCATCAAGCAAATTCTTGAAGGATCCCAAGGTGTCAGCTTCAACAACATTACTGGGGAGTTGATTCCAGACCCTCACAATTCTCTGGGTAAAGAAGTGCCTCCTATTTTCTGTTCTGAATGCCCCTTTGTCTAATCTCCATTTGTGACCCCTGGTCCTTGTTTCTTTTTTCAGGCAGAAAAAGTCCCTTGGGTCGACACTGTCAATACCTTTTAGAATTTTGAATGCTTGAATTAGGTCGCCACGTAGTCTTCTTTGTTCAAGACTGAACAGATTCAATTCTTTTAGCCTGTCTGCATATGTCATGCCTTTTACGCCCAGAATAATTCTGGTCATTCTTCTTTGCACTCTTTCTAGAGCAGCAATATCTTTTTTATAGCGAGATGACCAGAACTGCACACAATATTCAAGATGAGGTCTTACTAGTGCATTGTACAGTTTTAACATTACTTCCCTTGATTTAAATTCGACATTTTTCACAATGTATCCGAGCATCTTGTTAGCCTTTTTTATAGCTTCCCCACATTGTCTAGATGAAGACATTTCTGAGTCAACAAAAACTCCTATGTCTTTTTCATAGATTCCTTCTCCAATTTCAGTATCTCCCATATGATATTTATAATGTACATTTTTATTTCCTGTGTGCAGTACCTTACACTTTTCTCTATTAAATGTCATTTGCCATTTGTCTGCCCAGTTCTGAATCTTGTCTAGATCATTTTGAATGACCTATGCTGCTACAACAGTGTTTGCCACTCCTCCTACTTTTGTGTCGTCTGCAAATTTAACAAGTTTGCTTAATATACCAGAATCTAAATCATTAATGTAGATTAGGAATAGCAGAGGACCTAATACTGATCCATGTGGTACACCGCTGGTTACCACACTCCATTCTGAGGTTTTTCCTCTAATCAGTACTTTCTGTTTTCTACATGTTAACCACTCCCTAATCCATGTACATGTGTTTCCTTGAATTCCAACTGTGTTCAGTTTGAGAATTAATCTTTTGTACGGGACTTTGTCAAAAGCTTTTTGGAAATCCAAATAAACCATGTCATATGCTTTGCAATTATCCATTATCGATGTTGCATCCTCAAAAAAATCAAGCAAGTTAGTTAGACACGATCTCCCTTTCCTAAAACCATGTTGACTGTCTCCCAGGACCCTGTTACCATAAAGGTAATTTTCCATTTTGGATCTTATTATAGTTTCCATAAGTTTGCATATAATAGAAGTCAGGGTTTCTGGTCTGTAGTTATCTGGTTCAGTTTTGTTTCCCTTTTTGTGGATCGGTATTACGTTTGCAATTTTCCAGTCTGTCAGTAACACCCCTGTGTCAAGAGACTGCTGCATAATCTTGGTTAGCGGTTTGTAAATTACTTCTTTCATTTCTTTGAGTACTACTGGGAGGATCTCATCCGGCCCAGGGGATTTGTTTATTTTAATTGCTCCTAGTCCCTTTGACACTTCTGCCTCAGTTATGCTAAAGTTATTTAAAACTGGATAGCAACTGGATGACATGTGGGGCATGTTGTCAGTATCTTTCTTTGTAAAAACTTGTGAAAAGTAATCATTTAATATATTTGCTATTTTTTTGTCTTCCTCTATGATTTTGCCATTTGTATCTCTTAACACCTTTTCTTAGTGGTTGCTCTCCTGGATGGAGGATAATTGTCTTTTGTGTGTAATGCTTTGATGGAACTGGTGGCAACTTATTGGTCAAACCGTCCTTGGCTAAGACCCACCTTACATCCTGTCAAAATGTGCCTTAATGTTGCAGGTAATGAACACAAATTACATGAGGGATCCTCACCCACCCAGACGTTTAGTTATGTAGTGGTGGAAGAACATCATATGCTGATCTGATGAGGAAACTGATCCTGCTCTGTTCAATTGTCCATAGGTCTTGCCAGCCAATCTTGCGTTGTTCCACACTCCCCCATCTCATCCAATGGTCTGATGACACAAATACAGCAAACAGTAACAATGCTAACAGGCAATACAATGGCATGTATTGCTCTGTTTTAATCCACTGGTTGGTCCTGTAAAAATAACAGTCCTGTTCATAAACACCCACACGTAACATAAAACACAAACACAAGTCCACAGTGAGTACAGTAGTGCTCATGGTGTAAATATAGTTATTCATTAAACAATACTGAATTGTTGTCCGGGTAAGTGCTGGTTCATGTCCAACCTTCTGTTGTTTAATAGCTTCTCAATTTTTAAAATTCCCTGCAACTGAGCTGAGAAACATTACATTTTTAAAAGAACCATGAACATGTATAGTGCCCTCTAGTCTTAGTCACACCTCTCTTAAACCAAGTAGGTAAGTGCTGGTCTTTGGCGACAGCTCTGAATCCTGTCCAGCCATCTAATAACAACACAAAGTGAATCCTTAGACAAAACAAAACATACAAGCGAAACACTCACGATTACAATATACAGTCTCCTTCCTGTTCAGCTTTAACCATACAAAGGAACAGATCACTTCGCTACGGCCCGTTTTGTACCGTCAATCATGACCCCTTGGTTAACTGGTGCAACTACTCCTCCAATCTGTGGCTGTCACGTCGTTTCCCTTCTGGGTCAATGATTTAATGTATTGTAGCTCTGCTCCCTTTCTAGATGATTGACTTCCAGCTAACCCTGGGAATGAATTTTCTGGCCATCCAGTCCAAGGCACTCTGTTCCCTTTACACAGTGCCCTCACAGGTTGGGAAGGAGATTTATTACCAAGAATCATTCTGTCTCTGTCGCATCTCTTTATTGGGGATTGGAGGCACCCAACTTCATCTCATGATGCACAACGCCCCGAGTCGTCCGTGTATTCGATATATACGGACACCATGTAGTCAAAAGTTTACATACCCCAATGGAAATGTATAATGTGTAGAAATTTCTCGAAAACAAATTATAGGAAAAATCTTTTGTAATAATTTTTTTTGCGAAACTCCAAAATTGCTAATTCAAAAATATTCATACCCTGATAAGGAAAATGAAATTAATATCTAGTTGAGGCACTGTTATCAATAATAACCTCTTTTAAACAATTAGGATATTTGTCAATGAGCTTTTGACATGATTCTTTAGTGATTTTTGACCATTCTTCAAAGCAAAAGTTTTCAGTTTAGAACCACTTTCTTGGTGAAAGAACCTTCTTTTATCCAGACTGAGGGAGCATTTACACAAGATCCTGTTCTTGGTACCATTGTCTTGTACTTCTTGATAATAGAAACAATAGTTGAAATTGGGATACTCAAATGCTTGGAAATCTTCTTGTATCCTTCTCCAGCTTTATGACAATAAATAATTTTCTGCCTAAGGTCTTCAGATAGCTCTTTACTTTTTCCCATATTGACTTATTGCTAATGACATATGCCTAAATTTTTATACTCTCTAAGAATGTTCAAAATCCAGCATTTTCTAGACTTTTCTAGAATTAGGTTCTGCATTATCATATTGAAATTTCTAGCACCTTGTAGACAATACTATAATCAAAATTATACAATTTTTGAATTAGCATTTTTGATTTTGCAAAAAAAAAATCGTAAACATTTACGAAAAAATGTACAGGAGCAAAACCTTTGCTAAAAAAGCGATTTTACCTGTAAAATTATTTTTGAAAAACATCTTAAAATTATACACTTAAACACTTTTTGTAGATAATATGTGAGTATGTGAAGGAACCCCATCATGTGAAAACTACCTCTCTGTTTAGGACACTTATAAGAGTCACAAATAAAAGAATATCTGTAATCGATGTTATTAAGCACTATAGTCGTCATTGGGAAAGGTGTCACCGCAACGGAGTACAGTGTTATACTCGGGTGTGCTACATTGATCAAATCATGTGTATCTCGTGTACACGAGATGACACATAGAGACGGTGCTCTAAGTAACAACACCTTCGACCCGAGTCCAACTTTTTTTTGAGGTTATGACTAAATGAAACCAACGATAGTGTGCCAAGTCTGTAAAAAAGGTACAGGTTTTATTCCATGACCAAAATAATTGTTGAGTTTGCTTTTACATGTGCTTGACCCTGCTACTGGCTGCCATTGATTGCTGAAATATTAAGTAAAGGTAATAGTTTGTGTAATAGCATTTTTTTCTAAATGTTTTCATGTGGAAATGCTTAAACATGCTTTTTTGTGCCAAATACCACACTGTGATCTCAGCACATCAGTATCTTTTTAATTAATTGTATAACAACTCCTTATTATTAAAAATGGCAATAGATTATTTGGAGGTGTCTGTTTATATCTAAATAAATAATAATAATAAAAAGTCTAGCTTCCCTAGTGATTGTTTACAATGAAATGCCTCCCTCCTAGCAGCTGCCAAATGCACACTAAATACCTCAAAGTCCAAAAAAAAAACAAAAGTGTATGGCCTTTCCAAGTGAGTGCCTTTAGAAAAGTTTCCTCTTTTGGTAGCAAAAAAGCTTGCTTATTGTTAGCCCAAGCCCTGTGTGCAGGGTCTAGTTTGAAGAATAATGGCCTAATGAGGTGAGAGCGAGAGAGAGAGTGAATGTGAACTGTAAATCTACCTCACGACTTGGAAGAGTGCCAAGTAAGGATGGGCCGACTGTGATCAGCTGTGGGGCGCATGGCGATTGGATAGAGCATGGCACCGCACTGATCATGGGGAGGAGTTTAGCAGTACGAAAGGGACGCAGCTACGCAAGTACGGCCCCTTACATTGACACATCGGAGAACTATTTATTGTTATTGTTCTGCGCTGGCAGACAGAGGCGGATTTGGGAGCTGAAGCCACATAGCCTGCATTACCACCCAGAGCATCTGCACTGCCACAGCACCTCACACCACCACCACGCTGCTTTCCTGCAGCTTTCACTCTGTCTTCACTCAGTCATCACGTTACTCTCCCACACATTTCACCCGATTCTCACGCTGCATCACGCAACATTCTTATTGTGGTCAATGAGGGAACTGCAGCATTACAGATAGCAATCTGTGTTTAATGGATGTAAACACAGAGCAGGAGAATGGAGGGCTGTCCAATAAAGCGGAGGGAAGAGAGTTGTTTAACAATAATGGTAATTTCGGTTTCATTATGTACACAATACATTTCTGCTTATTTTTTCCCATAGGTTTCTTTTTATCTGGTTTAGTTTCAATATCCTGTATTACTGGCTTGTAATGGTTATATTCAATATCAATTTAATCAATAAAATTAGCTGAGCTGCTGGGTGTGGTGAATCTCATAGATAACAGATTAAAAAAGAATGTAGAGGAAGTAGAGAGAGAGGGGTCATAAATTACATCACTACAAAGGTGTGTGTGGTTTTTGATCTCGATCCAGCCCAGGGCATTCGGCTCTGTCCATTTAAAGTTATTCTTTTCTGAGCTGAACATATATATTTGACTTTGAATATTTAAATAATATTGTTTGTCAGTTTTATTTTTCATTACACAGGTATATATTACTTCCTTTTCTTTCTTAATTCGGTCATTCAGTGAATACGAACAAATAAATAACTGTACATAAAATATTTTAAATAAGTCCAGCGAATGTGATCTTGCCAGATACACTCGGTTATTCAGAAACCTCGTCGTACAGTAAAAACATTTAAAACAAAACTTCATCATGCAATGTTCTGATTCATTCTGCAATTCTAAAGAAATATAAAGATAACACAGACATCAACTACATTCGATTTTAAGCTGTTGTGATGTTTGATTTATATATTTTGTTTTCTAGTGACAGTGCTAAATAAGAGAATATCGTAATATAGACATAGATACAATGAGAACAACCCTTTTCTATCTGTGAAAATAATGACAATTGCTTATTATTAACATTATTATGTTAAATTCTTAGCCTTTCAAGATACTTTTCTTTCTATAATATTAAGAAAATTACATTGAGTTTATTGATTTTGAACTGGAGCATATAAGTGTGAGTTTGAATGGTTTTACAAAGAGGAAGAGAAAAAAATCACAGCTCAAATGAAAATATGTAAAGATCAGTACTGTACACGCAATTAGCTCGCTGCACCAGTGTTCCACAGTGCCCCCCTCCATGACTGACGACACTCAATCTCAACGTGTCCTTCACTCAAGCTTCACGCTACTTTCACACTACCTTCACGGACCATTCCTGGAACATTCCGTTCACTGTATATTAATGCAGGAACCCTGCAATGTCCACATGATGCTCACTCTATATTAACGCAGGAATCCTGCAATGTCCACATGCCACTCTCTATATATTAATGCTGGAATCCTGTGTGAATCAAGTTACAATCACGTTGCATGTGCTGTAGTTTATTTAATAAACGGGACAATTATTAATCTCTCTTTGTGGACATTGTTATCCTTACTGTACCACTCACATACTAACATGGGTGCATCAAAATGATCATTTGAGGTTGCAACTACTATGATAACTTGTTGTATATGAGAGACAGGGTGCAAAAAATATATGTAGTGGGGAGGCTGTATATGCAAGCCTCAATAGAAATTGTGCAAACTGAGTTACAATTTCTGTTACCTTGTACTCTACAGCAATCCTCTGTTTATACTAGTTACAGATTTCCCAAGCTTTCTCCGATTTTCCAGAGCGTGATACCTCATGTTCAATGAGAACAACAAGCTGATATGCATTGTAACTGATGAGGGTTCACAATGATGAAAAGAGAGGTTTAATGTTAAAAATACAATTTCCTCCCATTTGCATGTAAAAGTCAACAAGCCAAGCAGCACATAAGTCATTATAATCTCTTTCAGTACAGTCATCAACAAGCTGTTGGACTGTAAATCATTTAATTGCATCTGCTCTTATTGGAAGATCTAGTCTTACTGGTGTGGTTTGAGAATAGCACTATTCAGACATGCTGCATTATCTCTGAAGTCCAATGGAGTCATGTCATAACTCAACACCTGCAAAACAACATAAAAACATATCAAATAACCACACAATATCCACTGTACTTTATCATATTGTTTTTCAACTTGTGTCCTCAAAGATTTATGGTGTCAGAAAAACAGAACATAAGAGAAGTTGCAAGGAGGCCATCTGGCCTCCAGTGCCTGTTCAATTCATAGTAGCTGACTGATCAGACCTTCATGTCATCAGTTTTTAAACGATCCCAGTGATTAAGCAGCACCAACATGACATGGTAACCCATTCCATACATCCACCACTTTTTGTGTAAAAACATTTCGCCTATCCTCCTTTGTTTATTAATAATTTTTTTGGCCCATTTCATTTGACCATTTTATCAATTCTATACCAATTGTTATCAGCAACCACACAATACATAGACCTGTTTGCAATACTGAAATATGTTGTTGCTATTTGGCATATGTAAATAAATACCATTGATTCTGATTCTGAACAACCCCCAGTTTGATTCTGATCCCTTATGATGCATAAATTCATTATAAAACATAACAGCAATTTACACTGCAATAATTTTATTTTACTATCAATTTTATGCTTTTAGCCATGCACACAAATATAATTAAGAAATGCAGTAGTGGGTATGATGAGTAGTCGTAAAACAGAGCTGTTAAGTATTTTGAAATATTGGAATCTCTAGTTTATAAGGCATTGCTAGATAGGTACTTTCCCATCTCTCTGCTCCTTCGAAGTAAGCAGGAGGACGTGCGTGGAAGACTACAGCTGACACATCAGTTTGGATCCCCACCATGGAGTAGGAAAACTGTATCTGTACCCTCAGTATTTGATATAATAACAACATAAATGTATTGTAAGGGGCTTTTGATTATTCACATACGTGCCTTTACACATTCTCTTATGGGCAACATTCTCTACAGTGTGACAAAAAAAGTGAGACTTATTTAAAATTATATCAATTCCTTTTAAGATTTTAAAGATTCAATCATGTCCCCTGTGATTTTCTATGAAATCATACTTTTATAAGCTCAAGTTAAGGACCCACAGCAAATGAACATATAGATTCTCTTGCTGTTAAACAATAACTTCCAGTCATTATTGAACTTTCCCTTTTGACCCCTCACCTCCTTACATTACAATCTGACCAGGAACTTTATGAACGGCTTACTGTCTTAAAGTGGCAAGACTCAAATAGGAACATTACATCCCCCTAATTCTTTTTTCGAGGCTAAATGTGTTTTCAGTTCTTCCAGCCTGTCTTCGTAGCTCATTCCTTTAATCCCTGGCAGTATTCTGGTTGCTGTTTGCTGGACTCTTTCCAGGACCACAATTGAGATGCTTCATCTCAGAAAATTTGTTCTGGAAATATATGTTTATGATCAGCCTACCAATCAATCATTCATTTAGTAAATTCAGAATATATATTGTTCTTCAGCAAAAATCACTTCTACTATGTGCTTTCTTATAATTTGCAAGTTGTTTTATGAAAGCAACTTTTAACAAGGTTTCTTCTGCTAACTTTGGTTTAACTTGAATAACATTACTTCCTTGAGTATGTGATGCCAATTGTGTACCAAAATGCATGCAGATGTGGTTTTGTTTCCAAGGTAAGCAGACTGTACAAAAGATCAAAAGATTTCCCAACATGTTGAAATTTCATTATCTTTATCAATCAACATTTGTTTATAATGCTATCTATTTATAGGCCTTTGCCTGTACAAACAATCCACAAAGTTTCCAAAGTCAGAAGAACCCCCTCTAGATATATTAGATGTGTAACTCAAGGGTATTTTTTTCTGGCTACATACATTTAAAAATGACATAAACAAATGACTGGGTAAAATAAACAATCATCAATCATGAGCTATAGAAATAATTTTTTAGATAACTAAGTGGCAGAGGGTTGTGATTACAAATTTATAAAATAGTTCCAACAAAGGGAGAAGAATAGGAGCCCTGTAGAGCTTCATTTTTTTTATTCTGTATATTACAGAAAGGATTTGAAAGTACATGGTGCTAACAGAATGTTTCCAGTAAATGTTTTAAGCATTGCCATAATTTGTTAGAGCTCAAGTTTTCTTAAATGGAATATGCGCACATTATTATAAAGATGAGTAAATTTTTTAATGGTAATTTAGTCAAGAAAATGTATCAAGCGCTCTTTGCAAACACACGTCAATCTTAAGTGTTACACTTCCGGTCAACATTCAGAGGTCATAATTGAAAACACATCAGTCTTCAGTGCTGCATCTCTAGTCAAAATTGAGAGGTCATCATTGAAAACACACCAGTCTTCAGTGTGGCACCTCTAGTCAACATCGAGAGTTCATCATTGAAAACACATCAATCTTCAGTACTGCACCTCTAGTCAACATCGAAAGGTCATCATTGGAAACACATCAATCTTCAGTGCTGCACCTCTAGTCAACATCGAAAGGTCATCATTGGAAACACATCAATCTTCAGTGTCGCACCTCTGGTCAACATCGAGAGGTCATCATTGGAAACACATCAATCTTCAGTGCTGCACCTCTAGTCAACATCGAGAATCATTGGAAACACATCATTCTTCAGTGCTGCACCTCTAGTCAACATTGAGAGGTCATCATTGGAAACACATCAATCTTCAGTGCTGCACCTCTAGTCAACATCGAGAGGTCATCATTGGAAACACATCAATCTTCAGTGCTGCACCTCTAGTCAACATTGAGAGGTCATCATTGGAAACACATCAATCTTCAGTGCTGCACCTCTAGTCAACATCGAGAATTCATCATTGGAAACACATCAATCTTCAGTGCTGCACCTCTAGTCAACATCGAGAGGTCATCATTGGAAACACATCATTCTTCAGTGCTGCACCTCTAGTCAACATCGAGAGGTCATCATTGGAAACACATCAATCTTCAGTGCTGCACCTCTAGTCAACATCGAGAGGTCATCATTGGAAACACATCAATCTTCAGTGCTGCACCTCTAGTCAACATCGAGAGGTCATCATTGGAAACACATCAATCTTCAGTGCTGCACCTCTAGTCAACATCGAGAGGTCATCATTGGAAACACATCAATCTTCAGTGCTGCACCTCTAGTCAACATTGAGAGGTCATCATTGGAAACACATCAATCTTCAGTGCTGCACCTCTAGTCAACATCGATAATTCATCATTGGAAACACATCAATCTTCAGTGTCACACCTCCAGTCAACATCGAGAGGTCATCATTGGAAACACATCAATCTTCAGTGCTGCACCTCTAGTCAACATCGAGAATTCATCATTGGAAACACATCAATCTTCAGTGCTGCACCTCTAGTCAACATCGAGAGGTCATCATTGGAAACACATCAATCTTCAGTGCTGCACCTCTAGTCAACATCGAGAGGTCATCATTGGAAACACATCAATCTTCAGTGCTGCACCTCTAGTCAACATCGAGAGGTCATCATTGGAAACACATCAATCTTCAGTGCTGCACCTCTAGTCAACATTGAGAGGTCATCATTGGAAACATATCAATCTTCAGTGCTGCACCTCTAGTCAACATTGAGAGGTCATCATTGGAAACACATCAATCTTCAGTGCTGCACCTCTAGTCAACATCGAGAGGTCATCATTGGAAACACATCAATCTTCAGTGCTGCACCTCTAGTCAACATCGAGAGGTCATCATTGGAAACACATCATTCTTCAGTGCTGCACCTCTAGTCAACATCGAGAGGTCATCATTGGAAACACATCAATCTTCAGTGCTGCACCTCTAGTCAACATTGAGAGGTCATCATTGGAAACACATCATTCTTCAGTGCTGCACCTCTAGTCAACATCGAGAGGTCATCATTGGAAACACATCAATCTTCAGTGCTGCACCTCTAGTCAACATTGAGAGGTCATCATTGGAAACACATCAATCTTCAGTGCTGCACCTCTAGTCAACATCGATAATTCATCATTGGAAACACATCAATCTTCAGTGCTGCATCTCCAGTCAACATCGAGAGGTCATCATTGGAAACACATTATTCTTCAGTGCTGCACCTCTAGTCAACATCGAGAGGTCATCATTGGAAACACATCATTCTTCAGTCCTGCACCTCTAGTCAACATTGAGAGGTCATCATTGGAAACACATCAATCTTCAGTGCTGCACCTCTAGTCAACATCGAGAGGTCATCATTGGAAACACATCATTCTTCAATGCTGCACCTCTAGTCAACATCGAGAGGTCATCATTGGAAACACATTAATCTTCAGTGTCACACCTCCAGTCAACATCGAGAGGTCATCATTGGAAACACATCATTATTCAGTGCTGCACCTCTAGTCAACATCAAGAGGTCATCATTGGAAACACATCAATCTTCAATGCTACACCTCTAGTCAACATCGAGAGGTCATCATTGGAAACACATCAATCTTCAGAGCTGCACCTCTAGTCAACATCGAGAGGTCATCATTGGAAACACATCAATCTTCAATGCTGCACCTCTAGTCAACATCTAGAATTCATTATTGGAAACACACCAATCTTCAGTGCTGCACCTCCATAATTTTACACATAAAACGTATCACCATGCATAGGCGCATAATTTTAAATAATGGCAGTACAACTATATTGCAAACTTGTTATATTTAGTTTTGCAAACTTTTAATATTTTATACTGACACTGAGGTACATGGAGAAACACTGATGGAACGCTGAGGTACAACTCTACATTTGATATTAGATCGCTTTCTTTGCAGTCCAAACCACAACCCTAATGTAAAGCTATC